>NW_021833040.1:32500-47500 GCF_006345805.1 Octopus sinensis
ATATCGCTTGAGCCTTTTGTGTCCCTACTAACGATTCTGATATCTCGGTATCTCATGAAGTTAAAATACAAAACAAGAGCCCTCAAGAAGCGCAAACCTCCGCCAAGGCAACACCAACGTCCTCTCAGCGAGTAACCAGAGATGATTTTTAAAATGAAAATATCTGAAATAACCTCGACTTCTCTCACAAACGAGAATACGGAAAACGAACCCGACTGCTCGATAAAATTGAGTAAAAAAAAAAAAAGAAAAAGGTAAATAATCTAGAATCCTTGTCCGGTACCAGATCGATCCCAAAATCTAATTCATTCGTACTAGTCACGAGGCCAACCGTCCCTGAAACTTTCATTTGTATCCATCCAATGGTCCTTGAGACATTTTTCCACGGAAAAACAAACAAACACCTTTGGAAGCAATACCTCCGCCTTCGCTAATCCAGAGGTGATAACAATTAGACACAGGCCTACCCGATAAGCTATTCTTCTTCTTATTATTATTATTCGAGCTGGCAGCATCGTTGGCATACTGGACAGTATGCTTAGTGGCATTTCACCTGTCGCTACCTTCTAAGTTCAAATTCCACCGAGGTCGACTTTGCCTTTTAACATTTCGGGCAGAATCGTTTGCACGCTACACGAAATGCTTTACGATATTATGATCATCGTTCCGTTCAAATTCTGGCGAGGTCGACATTGCCATTTATCCTTTCTGGGTCGATGGAAGAAGTACCACTTGAGTACTGGGGTGGATATAATCGACTATCCTTCTCACCAAAATAATTTCAAGCCTTGTTCCTATAGTAGAAAAAGTTAATATTTTGTCAGGTAGAGAGTATGAAATACGCTCTAATACAAACATGTATTACAAAAATATGTGGAAAAAATTCATCTAAGCAATCCAGTTATCGAACCATTCGCCACCTATTTGACTTATCAGATACTGCAGGGAACGTTCCTAAATTGACGTATTACAATATATATATATATATATATATAAGGGGCGTTTATATATATATTAGTACTTGATTGAATATGTTTGAAGAATGTCAGGAAGAGTGCAACGGCGTTGCATGGGTTTTAGCTGCATCGTGTGTTTGGCATATTTGGCACTCATTTCCTTTATGATAACATATCGTCAACTCGAGATAGAATACGTAAATAATGTGTTCGCCCCCATATCCTCGCAAACTACGCACCAATGGGAGAAAGGGTTTAATGTTTAAGAGGATTCATCGGCTAACTCAAGCCACGATATCTCACGTTGCAACACATAGCATTGCAGAAACTACGTTATTCTTAACATGAGAAACTCTACAACTCCATGTTTAATGTAATGAAATAGCAGCATCAGAACAATGGACCAATAGATAACAACTTTTTTCCCACCCTGTGAACATCTGAATCCGAAGGAAAGCGCAGACAATACACTTTCATCCTTGACTAAGCGATAAAAAATATATGTACTGGAATATTCATAGATTAAATCTAAAGTTGACCTGTGTAGCTTTTAAAATCAAACCTACAAAAGGATAAATAATATTGAAAATCCGTTCTGTCTCTTCTCCACAGTTCCAAGTAGCACTCTGTTCCACGAAAAGCAAGGATCTTTGCACAATTACATGTACAGCTAACTTTATATACTGTACTTGTAAACTGCACTACCTATTTCTTTATTACCCACAAAGGGCTAAACATAGAGGGGACAAACATGGACATACATAGGTATTAAGTCGATTATATCGATCCCAGTGCTTAACTGGTACTTAATTTATCGACCCCGAAAGGATGAAAGGCAAAGTCGATCTCGGCGGAATTTGAACTCACAACGTAACGGCAGCCGAAATACCACTAAGCATTTCGCCCGACGTACTAATGATTCTGCCAGCTCGCCGCCTTTTAAACTGCACTACGCCCTCTCCACTGTAATCGTATTCACTGAACTTATTTCTCCGACCTCCCAATGTTTGTCACGCCTCAATATATCATCGACATTGCATAAAACAGTTTGTTGTAATAAAAACAAATGAGTATAATTCAATCTGATTGCTAAAAAATACAAGATAGTCAGAATAAACCTACATAAAATTACATTTTATTAGTGACCCAAGATTTTACAGTAGCAGCACGTAATAAAAAATACAGCGGTCGAGTTGAACGGCAGTGCGCTAAAGGTTAAAGATCCAGTGAGATATCTTCAGAAGAATAGCCAATATATTATATCGGCGCCAAAATTCCCGGTATTCTTTCAACCGTTATTATAGCAAAACCAAATATAAGTTAACGTAGGCATTCGTAAATATATATACATATATTTATTTATATATATGTATACATACATACATGTATGCATATATCTATACATGTATATATTTATACACACACACACACACACATATATATATATATTCATCAAATATATACCTATAAATACACGCTTATATATATATATATATACGTGTATATATTTATATATATATAGGGAAGGAGGGAGAGATAGATAAAGAGATAGATGGAGAGATAGATAGATGGAGAGATAGATAGATAGACACACAAATATTGATAGATAGGTGTATGCAATGAATGACATTTTTTGTCGTTCCTTCAAAATAAAAAGAAAGAATATGTAAAATGGTAAGGAATTCAGTATTTTGGTGTTTACAGATCTGTTAATATTGAATTACAAATGGAAAGGCAAGAAACAGGGAAAAAAATGAACGAAGACAGTTTCAGTGAAAAAAAGTTGATATTTAGTTCAATCTATTGAACATGCCTTTATTCGTCTTCATATTATTTCTTTCGCTTATTCTGAGAATGGTATTGGCTAAGGAGGAAATTTTTCGAATTTATTACCCTTGCAGGAACTGAAAATATTCACATATTTATGCCAAATTTACCATAAAATTCTTCGTTATGTATGATTCTAGTGGCAATATTGTTCCAAGTTACTGGTCCTTTCAATATGTAGGGATTTTATATATTTAATATTTCGTGAGTCTGCGCTACGCGTGCACACAAACACACACACATACATACATACATATATATATATAAGGCGGCGAGCTGCCAGAAACGTTAGCACGCCGGGCGAAATGCGTAGCCGTATTTCGTCAGTCGTTACGTTGTGAGTTCAAATTCCGCCGAGGTCGACTTTGCCTTTCATCCCTTCGGGGTCGCTAAATAAAGTACCAGTTACGCACTGGGGTCGATGTAATCGACTTAATCCCTTTGTCTGTCCGTGTTTGTCCCCTCTATGTTTAGCCCCTTGTGGGCAATAAAGAAATATATATATACACACACACAAGTGAGTGGTAAAGCTTAAATCGTTTCCTTACGTTTATATAACTCCAGGTCTATACATAATTAAATGGAGGCTTCTTAAACAAACGGGAGTATTTCTTCCATCAGAGGAGAGGTTATGCGCATTTGGCCATATGAGGTTTCCAGTGATTTATACTTCCAAGCGCTTTATACGTACCAGACCAATGGTCGCTCTATGACGCCGATAATATTTAACTTCGGAAAAATGAAACTTAAAAACATATACTACTGTTCTAATTCTTCATCGTGTGTGGTTTTTCGAATATATGAACTATATATATATAAATATATTTATATATATATATATATATATATATATAATAGAAGATTTAGAGAAATACGTATAATTAAATTAGGATGTTTTAATGTTGAGTATTAATTAATGCCATCTATGTGTGTGTGTGTGTGTGTGTGTGTGTGGAGGCGCAATGGCCTAGTAGTTAGGGCAGTGGACTCACGGTTGTAGGATCACCGTTTCGATTCCCAGATCGAGCGTTGTGAGTATTTATTCAGCGAAAACACATGAGGCTCCACAGGGGTGGGTGGCGATCCCTGCTGTACTCTTTCGCCACAACATTCTCTCACTCTTTCTTCTGTCTGCCTGCTCGCTTAGCCAGCGGGGTGGCGTCATTTGAAGGCTAAAACAATGCGAAGCGCATTGTGAACAGCGATGTGCAGCAGCATCTGATAGCCTTGTCGGTCACGGTGATTATATATTTATATATATATATATATATATATATATACACACACACAAAATACACGAGCAGACACGCAAACACACGCACAATAACACACATACACACTAATTTATTCCATAGCATACTTTTTGACCTTGTTGAATGATGATAAAAAATACATCAGAAACAAAAGTGAAGATAATTAGTAAAGGTTGTGTATGTCTAGCATAAACTTATTTAGCTTATATAACTACTAGCAGTATCGCCCGTCGTTGCTCGGGTTTGTAAGGGAAATAACTATATAAGCATTTTTAGACTGTTATAGCCAAAAATAGCAAAAAAATGCATTAAAAATGGATAAAAATGATGGTAAATGTTTTTTTTAATCGTTGACTCATCGTAGACATTTTAGAGAGTTACTTCCCTTATATAATAGCGAAAAAATGCATTAAAATGGTAAAAAATTATGGTGATTTTTAAAAAGAATCGTAGACTCATCGTAGACGCACGCTAATACCCAGAAGGGCTCGATATGAATCACGACTATAAGATATCCGGTTTTGGTTAAACTGCACCGCAAAATGTGGGAGTAGTTAGGAATCTAAATCGTAGGAGACAGACACACAACTTGAGTTTTATATATAAAGATGTGTTCAGCATTGAACAGAAAGATTTAAACAAAAGAAAACCAGACGCAAACACTATTGCCAGTGTCTTTATTGCTGTTTATATATTTGCAACAAATTTCCAATTCGTGATAACCTAAAATAAAATTCTTTATGCGTGAATTAATGTAAAGTGAAGAGGAGAAATGTTACTGTGAATGAGTGAAATAAATATATGCTTTGTCTGCTATAGCAAAGGCCAATTACGATAGATGTTACAATACTTAAGGGTGAATTATAAAATGGTGCTTGTAGGATACACTAACATTTCAGGTGTAATGACATGTTTCTGTAAATATTTCCTTTCGATTTCAATAATACCTTCTATCATAATGGATTCTAACATTCGAATTATTTCCTACTGCAAAATCAAAGAATATCATACAGCAACTTACCTGTTTGTTTTTGATTATGTAACGAATGCGTTTGTAAAGGGTATTCGGTGATTGCACGTAGAATGTTCTCCCTTCGAGGTAGAAGTCCGGGGAAATGTCTTTATGGAAGACCGGCAGTCGACCATGAATACCAGCCTTCCTCTCTCTACGGCATCGATGTTATCCAAGGATAAGAGAAAGGCAGATACATCGGGGTACCAGTGACGTCGCAACTCATTTACTACCGCTGAGGGAACTGCAGCAACGTGAAATAAAGTGACTCGCTCAAGAACACAGCACGCGGCCCGGTCCGAAAAACAAGCACACTATCTCAGGATTATGAGTCTGACACATGCACCTTCATATAATAATGATAATCCTTTCTACTAAAAGTACAAGGCCTGATATTTTGAAGGAGAGAATAGGTCGATTACAGCGATCCTAGCGTCCAGCTAGTAACTATTTTGTCTACCTCCAATAATGAATAAAAGTCAAAGTCAGCCTCGGTAGAGATTGAACTCAGAGCGTAAAGGTGGGCTATTTGCTAAGCATTTTGTCCGGCTTCCTAACGATTCTGCCAGTTAATTTAATATGATTTCAGCAAAAATTCTCTTCTTCACTTCTCTAATACATACCCACCATATAACCCTCATATATAGTATACAGGAGGCGATGGGTAATTTGTCGCATGCGCATCGTTTTTTTTTTTAGTTTCAGTTTGTCTGCTACACAGTATAGTAATGTTAGTTGGTCACCGTTAGTGAGAAAAACAACACCATGACGCAATTCCCTCTACCAGAAATTTGGAAACTACCTGCCCATGCTCTTCTGATTGGCATTCACATTAGAAGAACCAATAAATTTCAGAATGTATGTACGGAAGTATTACACAAAAGTAACCAGAAACGTTCTCTGTGGAAAAGCCCGTTGTAGTACCCGCTTCTGCCGCTCGATGGCACTTGATGCAATAATCAGGCATTAGTCTGCTTCCCAGCGTCATCGAGTGGAGCGGTACAGTCACGTGGCATCGAGTGAAGTGGTACTGCCACGCGTCTTTGTTTTGCAGTGTTTCTCTTCTGTTCGCCGATGTTTGCGATGGCTGGAACAAAGGAATAGCGCACGTCCGTGAAATTCTGTTTTCTGCTGGGGAAAACGGCGGCCAAAACAGTTTTTATGCTTCAAGCGTCTCACAGGCTCGCTGCCATCAGCAAAACATATGTTCACGAATAGTTTTCACGCTTTAGGAATTGTCACTTGTCACTTGAAAACCAACATTCTAAACGAATGAAAAACATCGTGAAAATTGATGGAGGATTGTCGACGAACAGTTGACGAACTTGTTGATTATAATTGGTTGATATATCTTGGAGCTTCTGCCGACTAAATATGAGCGATGAATTGCGAATGAAAAAGAGTTACAGAAAAATGTGTGCCTCGCTGGCTCACGGGAGATCAAATGCAGTCAGTTGGGAGTTGATCCGAATCACTTTTCGAAGGTCATCACAGGTGACGAAAGCTGCTGTTACGCCTACGGCCCAGAAACGAAACAGCAATTAAATCAGTGGAAGTATTCAATGTTACCAGCCTCCCACGCCAAAAGCGCGTCAAATGAAGTCCAATATCAAGACGATGCTGATATGTTTCATCGATTCGAAAGCAATTGTCCACAGAGAATTTGTTCCTTCTGGTCAGAACCTCTAAGCAGACATTTCACCGGACAATTCTAAAGCGTTTGTGAGACGCGGTGCGACGAAATCTTTCCGACCTGTGGTAACGTCAATGCGCCCTGAATGAGAGACAGTTTTGCCAAAGACAGCAGGATCTTGCTAACTACCCTCCCTGCAATTTTTTTCTGTTCCGCCCAATGAATAAAAATCCTTAAGAGAAAACCTTTTGCAGAGAAAGAGATCAAGAAAAAGCGACGGAGGCGTTAAAAGGCATCACTTTGCAAGATTTCCAGGACTCCTTCGAACAGTGGACAATGCGTCTGGACCGATACATTGCTTCAAATAGCGGATACTTTGAAGGCGAAAAAAAGTGTAAACATGTAAAACCGTGGGAATAAAATCGTATGGCAAAATTACGATTTCTTTTGGGTCCCCCTAACATAGGTGCATACGTACAAGTGACCCAATATAGAACAGCAAGTTCATCCATTTAGGAAAATGAAAATTATCTCGTTCAAATCACTAAAAGGAAAAGTAATCTAATTAAAAGTTAAATGTAATTAACCATTTCTGAGACCCAAGCAAAAGTTAATGTTCAGAGAGTTATACTTTTGATAAATTGTTCAAATATATCACATCATGGGATAACTGTAAAAAATATGTTCACCATAACCGAATGTAATTTTAGGTGTAATGAGTTCTTCATGCTTAACAGTGAATATTTAAGCAAAGCAATTATATATGAAAGAAAGATAGCTTCCCAAGTGAGTAGCGTGAGCGCGTAAGGAAAATGCTAGTCTGCTTGATAAATTGACAGCTAAAAGCGAAAAGTTGTTTGCTCCAGCACAGTGTCTCCTTTAGGAATGAATATAATCGAAATATCAGAGCACTGTCCAGATAAGTATGGAAATTGAATACAGCTGTTTTGTTCATGTTGATAGGAACGGTTCAACCATGCAAAATATGACGGTCTGTTATAGAAAAGAGAAGTGCTAAGATCATAGTATACAACGTAGTAGTATAGAGAAGCTTACTCATTAAGTAACGACGCGTAAATAGTATACAAATTACATCAGTAGATGAGGAAATATAGCAACTGGGAAAGGGAGACAAATCGTGAATGACAGTACTAAATGTGCGGATATAGGCAAAAGTAGAGTCTTGTAAAAGTACAACCAGCCGCCATTTTTTAAATAACGATATTCATGTACAAATCAATTTCTTTGCCTTCTAAAGGCTGACTCTCAAACTGGCGAGCCTTTTCCCCGTTGTCAAACGGCAACCGTACGGTTGCATGTTTGACACCAAGGGATATATATTTTAAAGAGGACAAATATTCTTTAAGTTCATTTTTTATAACTTGTTTTCGGAAGACGGTGATGGAATTAAGAACTTTAGAATAAGTTCTAAGTACCACCGTCTTCTCCTCCATATCTTTTAACCACTGCTTAGGCGGATTAATTTCCCACTCTAAGACAGAGTTTTTCTTTTTAAGTTCCTTCTCTGCCATGTCAAAAACATTTCAAAAGTAGTTAAAAGACAGTCTGCCAAAAAATTAAACCGAATAAAATATAAAACAAAATAAAAGAGGAAGGGGGAAACTGAAATTAAAGTAATGAAAAGAATGAACCAAAATTTAGAAAAAAAGAAAAAATAGAAGGGAAATAGCACAGACAGGGAATCCTTTGTACAATACTCCAAAAAAGGTAATCCAAATGGCTTATTCTTATTTTTCTGGCGAGATACGCCCACTAGAATTTACAAAACTAATTTTCAAGCAAAAATTCTCAATTCACCGTTACGGTGATGAGAACCCAGTATTTTGCTCGCTATAGGGAGCCATAATTGACAATTTTCTTTTTGTTCTTTTTTTCTGTTCACGGAGCCGAAACTCACATCGTCTCACTGTAACAGTCCAGACCAACTAGTGTTGCATTCTGGGTAACCGGAAGTAAGCAAACAACTTACCACACAGCCACTCCTACGCCTGTAATTAATTATAATCACATTTAACAAATACGTGAGTTCATACTAGCAGCAAAATTAAAGAAGGATTTTAAGCGTTTTACAAACCTAAGCAGCTAGAAAGTTTTAATCGTTGTTGATAATAAGTTATAAAGACAATCCATGGAGTGGATATTGCAAGATAATTCCTGATCTTGCCTATGACTTAGAAAATTATGTGCGGATGTGCACATTGTTAAATAGCAAGATAAATAGATTAATTTAGAATCAATGCATCAGTAATAATTGCGTTGATTAACCTTGGACACTGTAACTAGCACCGTACAGGAAACAAAATATACGATTAGAAAAGTGGGAAAAATTATTCAGTATATTTGTAAAATTAGAGCAATTAAATGTCATTTAAATAATAGTACGTTATGTAAATATATATAAATTTATAAATACATTATATATATGTGATCTCTTAAGCACCACCAGCTCAAATATTTTCTCCTCTGTCTTCCCTCCTTGGGATCTTTCCTTCTCCTTGTTTCCGACGAAGAGCTCCGCTCGAAACGTTAAACCCTCCTTCCCTTCTTTCCTGAGCGTCAATAATACTTTAATTGTTCCACGTCCTGCGTTGCTGTGTTTTTTTTTTCTCTCTTTTTTTGTGTGTGTTTTCTTGTTTGGATTAACTATATATATATATATATATATTATATATATATATTATATAATTAGGGTTCAGCCAAAAAGTTGCTTTACCCCACTGCGAACTATTAGAAATAGCAGCCAAATAATTTAGCTTTTTCTTCTACTTTAAGAAGAGTCTCCAAGATAATGTATACTGAAAAATATTACACGTATAACTAACCCAGAAACGCGTTCGTTCACAAGTAATCAATCTTTCGAGTGAACATTCGTTATTTTCCTTCTATACCTACGTGTAATGTTTTTGAGTATACATTATGGGGGGGGGGAGACTTCTTAAAGTAGAAGAAATAGCCAAATTCTTTGGCTGCTATTTCTAATAGTTCGGTGTGTGGTGAAGCAATTTTTTGGCTGAACCCTAATTATATAAAATAATGTTTAAATTTACCGTAAATGGTCCTTTTACATACTGAACACTTCTTGGTAAAATTATTAATTACTAATTAATTAATTAATTAATTAATTTACCCTTATTATTATTGACAATATATATATATATATATAAATTAAATTAGAGATAAAACCACTATTAGGCAAATCAAACAGTGAAAAACATAAAACAAAACATAGAAATAAAATTAATTAATAAAACGTACAAAATATATAAAAAATAAAATTCAAAATATAAATTATTTACATTTAAAGTTAAAAATTTAAAAAATTTTATTTTGAATTTTATTTTTTATATATTTTGTACGTTTTATTAATTAATTTTATTTCTATGTTTTGGTTTATGTTTTTCACTGTTTGATTTGCCTAATAGTGGTTTTATCTCTAATTTAATTTATATTTATATTTATACTGTAAAATTAGATTTAATCCTAAATCTAATTTTTCCCTGTATGTTTGGATTTACTCCCTAAAATTATTATTATATATATATATATATGTATGTATATATATATATATATATATATGTCTTCAACTATAAACGTGATAAAAAACCAGATGTTCAAGACGTGTTCAGAACTCGCGTTTATGACATTTAAACGTGTTCTCTATATTCTTTTGTAATTCAGATGTTAGAGACGTCAAACCGTTTAATACAACGAGACATTTTTGTAATTCATTCAGCCTATGATTGGTATTTTACTCCAAACGAAGCACATCTTGTTTGACAGTTTATCTCTTTGTATTAATATCTTACAGTAAAACTCAATGACAAATGACAATTATTTGTACTGGGAGGACTTGATTATCTGTGGAAATTGTATTGACATCAGGAAAGTACGTATCAAGTTATAGCTGTCAAATATCTGAAAGCATTAATTACTGAAACGTCACTAATGAAGGTAATGTCTTCATCCGAATATGTAACGTTTCATATAAATCCACTTGATTCAAATAATGATTAAGGAAAGGATGAATTAATGACATTGGCAGTATGTGGTAGGCCTGTGAGATGTTACTCTACCTAAAAATTAAATATAGGTGGTGCTTCAGCGTGGCCGCAGTCAATTGGCTGAGACAAGTAAAAGGATAAAGATACTCTGTATCAGACAGATATAACTAAATTATCAGAAAACAGAATCGAGTTGGTAAACGTTACAATGCATTTTTCTCTTTATGTCTCCAGCTGACATAAAAAAAAATCATTGTTTGTCTGATTCAGAAACGATGAGCTTATGCTAATCATGATTTAATGTGTCCGAAAGCAAACGACAGTAGACGGAATAGGAGTGTTACTGATAAAACCGACCTGAGAATGAAATAAATCAAATAATAATACTGGAAGGATTTGTTATTAAAATGCAGAAACAGACTATCAGTACAATAATTGTAAGAAAGTCTAATTTATGTAGTTGGGTTTAAAAGCTTTTGATAATTCGACAACAAAGGGTTTTCACCTCTATCTAAAATGAGACATACTTTGAGGAAAAAGGGTCCACGATTTCCTCCTCTGCACAAGCTTTGCTGATAGATTTTTCCTGGAGGTACAGGACTTTCCCGTAGCTTTAGCAGTCGCACAAACACAGATGGGGTGAATATTCTTCATTTATTTTGCGAATAAATTCAAATCAAAGATTCCGCAAAAATTATAGGCAGGAATAAATTTAAAACGGTTAGAGTTCTACGGAGTAAATAAAGATTACTCTAGTGAGACTAAAGATTGCAAATAAGAAATATCAGCGGGATAGAATGAATGTATTAGGGTGACTAGGTAAATATATCAACAGTAATTTTCATGGAGCATAGACTACTAAGTCGATGAGATAAAAATGCAGGACAAGAAGAGTGATTGCTTGTGGGCTTTTGAGCGACCCTATGTCTGTGAAACATGTAGCATTTTACTGCATGATATTTAACAAGGTCTTCTGGCTAAATTTGATCTTTTTTATGCCTCATTTGTTGAAAAACCTTTTAATGTATTGGTAAACAGGTTATGTCGCCAAGGATCATAAAGATAAAGCTATATTTGAGAAAAAGATAGATAACAAGATTGGTTGTAAGCTGAATGTGGGGAAAAATAAACTGTATCATGATGATTCATGGTGGATATCATGTATGCTCTTCCTTACTATGTGGACACTGTTAAGTTTCTACCACGTGATATGGGCAGCTGCAACAGAGACTATAAAACGCTACGAGCAGGAAGGGACACAAAATGCCTTCTGACTGATTCGGCAGGCCGGAATTTATCCCCATAGTGCCAAAAGATCAATGACGACGGCTATGTGAAGCTGCAAAAGGTCGAGGTCAAAGGCTGGCTGGAGAGAGCTGCTATCGGAAGGACATATGTGGATAAGGAGAGTTCGGCTCCTTGATATATCTTCGGAATGTATCAAAAGTGGTGGTCGGAGAATGTATACGACTTCACTAGGCTCAGTTCTTGGCAGCCTAATCACTCTAAATGTAACCTCATGGATGTGGGGCGCAGTTGAGAAATATACCTATCGATCTGCATACAACACCAAATCCGAGCTTGTGGCTAAGATCAAGTGGGTGTTCGAAGATTTTCTCAGTGACAGAGGGAGGAATAATATAAACGCCAGCTTCCGGATCCGTCTTGAAGCCGTGCTGCAAGTTGAGCGCGATTATATTGAGTAAGCTGTTATCTCCTAGACATAATGCACTTGATACACTTTTTACTTTCTAAAAAACACTTTATTTTAGATAAGGTAGTAGTTTTCTTTAACTTTTATGCAGACTGTCAAATTTATCCTGAACATCCACTAGTTTATTTGTGTGTGCATGCGCATGTGCGATGTTCTAAGTGTATCAGTGTCACTTTCATTGTTGCTACTGTTATCTATTTCCACATTTATTTTATAATTTCTAAAGATTTATGTCACAGGCAACGGTTGCTGGATATAAACTTAAAATATAGAGATATGTTACTGTATTAGTCAATGTGTTTTCTGTGTGATGTTCTTTCCTTTTTCACAGCTTACAATTTTTGCAAAATATTGCTTTCCGTTTCCGCTAGTGTGAGTGCACCACTCCTCTGGACGTATACAGTTGAATAACCAGGCCTCCGTACCTCACTGGTGCTTATATCAGAAGGAATGAGGAAATACCCATTCAAAACATAGAACTGAGTTTATAATGTACATGTTTGTAATAAAATATCACTTTACCGTATGCCAAATAGTCTCTTTTTTTTTGTATGTATAGTAATATTAGTAAGAATAATTTTTAGCAACATCGATTTTGCTATATTTCTACATGTTAATACTAATATAACACACAGGATGATTAATCGCAGACATTTTGATACGCAGCCGACTCTGTAGGTTGCAAATTATTAAATGTCATACTCAGAAATATATGCTGTATTCCTCGGGCTTTTTCATCCGTGGCAAATACCATTTTAACTTTACCGAAGTCACAACCTTTGTGCGAATCGGTATTTTCTCGCAGCACTTTCTCTTAACATCTATGGTTTCTAACATTATATCGTGGAGAATTCAGTTTATTACATTCATCTTTTTATCATGAAAAGCAAAAAAAGAAATATATATATATATACATATATATACATATAACAAAGTCCATTTTTCTAACGGAGTACATAAGCACGTTTTTATATCCTCCACAATGCTCGAGGTGATTGCAAATTACTTTTCTTTTATCCAATCATTTCCAATATTATTCTTAACATTTGTCTTAGGATGCTATGGCTATCGCAGTGACGAGAATAAAAAAGGCATGTGTCAAGGACATGCGACTTGGACAAAAGACGCAAGAATAAGAATAAAATATTCGACGAAAAAGTGTTCAAATTAAACTGGTCTGCTGACACCAACGCAACCATTATTTCACAATTGATGTTGTTGTTTCCGAAATAAAACCTGCGGGTACTTCATATGAGAAAATGTATTAACGTTTGTATTTCAGCATCATATGACTCACGGATCATCTTCACCTGCAAATATGAGCTCTCTTCCGGTTTTATTTTCGATGACAGGTGAAAAAGTTGTGATATCTGCTTGAGAGCATTGAACAATATACTAAACGAAAAGAAATGAGTTTTCTTTAAGGTTCTTTACTTTTACAATTACATTACAGTCAAAGTATGTAAAGAGCCGAAACCTTTAATTTATCCGATGGTTTACAATCAGGAATTTAAAGAAACGCATTAGATCCATACACTTTAGTCGAGCAAATCGACCCCAGGACTTATTCATTGTAAGCCTAGTACTTATGCTATCGGGCTCCTTTTTACCGAACCGCTAAGTACGAGTACGTAAACACATCAGCATCGGTTGTCAAGCGATGTTGGGAGGACAAACAGAGACACGCAGACATATATATATATATATACACACACACACACATATATATATATACATATATACGACGGGCTTCTTTCAGTTTCCATCTACTAAATCCACTCAAAAGGCTTTGGTCGGCCCGAGGATATAGTAGAAGGCAGTTGCAGAAGGTGCCACGCAGTGGGACTGAACCCGGAACAATGTGGCTCGTAAGCAAACTACTTACCACACAGCCACTCCTACGCCTATATTCATATTTGTTTTTAAACTATAAATCCTACCCTCTTATATGAAACGCGAAAGGAGATTCAAACACGTCATCTTATGTAACAAATGTATCCATATTTTAAGTGGTGAAGGTTGAATATATCGATTAAATACTTCGGTCGCTGAAATATCATTGATGTAGTGTTGTTGTTTGTAATTAGAAAAACGCAACAAGAAGCATAGAGGAATTATAATTACATCCATGAAAAATAATGAAAATGTTAATACAAATTGATCGTATCTCTATGGAAAATAGCATAGAGAACAACTAAACAATAACAAATCAACTACTTACAAATAGATCATGCTCTGATTTGCTTCAGGATACAAATTAAGAAACAGATGTCTTTGACTCGAAGATTCAGATAGGAGTTCGTTTGGAAAGCATCAGTGAAGCACTGACTGCAAAAAAAAAAAAAAAAAAAAATAATAATAATAAAATTAAAGAAATAAAAGAAAAAACATTGAACTCTATATTAAATATTGGTACGTAGTATCAACGGTACATCATTTTCTCCCACTCACATATTTATTTTTCACACACACACACATATATATGTGTATACACGTGCCTGCATTTACATATATACACACAGACAAACTCAGAAGCAAATACAAAACCAAAGAAATACACACATAGAATGCTTCATACACCAA
>NW_021833040.1:52500-88424 GCF_006345805.1 Octopus sinensis
TGCGTGACATAAGCTGCAGGAGATAAACCAACAAATCTCGAGGACTGGACGAGTGCGTGCAAAATAGTTTCGTTGCTCTTCGCGTATATAAAGCAAGTTCGACTGACACCACTTCTTTACCTGTTGAGTATCTACCCCAACCAATCTAGTCCAGCCAATAAAAATGCCGGGCCAGAGATTGCTGTTACTTATCTGTCGATTCTGGTCTGAAAATTATCTTTCTTCGACGGACAATGGCGTTCCAAGATCTTTGTTATTTTATCCCTTCACTAAAACTCAGTACAATGTCAATGTAGAAATTCCACCGAGCGCATTGCTTGACTGTAAGAGAGTTGTGGGCGCCTGATATCACTCTAGTTGCCAAACGCTCTTATTTAGTCAATGCTGTAAAGGAATCGGTAAAGGAATGAAGATCGGTCAAGCAGCGTAAAAGTTACGTTCTTATGAAAATTTATCAGGTCGGAGATTGTTTTGAATACCTCAAATATTCGGGGTTTATCCCTAACAACTGATGTCACGCATGTGGAGGATCCGGCTATTGGTCGTGTCCATTTTGAATATTTAACTGCCGCTTTCTTTTGACTGGGAAGATCTGGAAGTATTTATCTGTCTGTCTGTCGGATTATCGGAAGATTTTTGAAGTAGACAATATGGAAAGTGCTGAAATCAGACTTCTTCCGCACGTGAGTTAAACTTTGCAATCCAGTCGCACCCCATTTCCCTCCTATGTGAGTCACTCACCAGAAACCAATTTGCTGGGGTATGTTTGAGATTTTTACAACAATCGCTCATCCCTGCAGGTAACCTGGACCTCCTTTTATAGTAAAACGGTGTATTATATTTATGCTAGGTTTCCCCAATGAAAGATAACCTTATTGCAGCCGAATTCTGGGGCGAGGCTCCCAAAACTGATGTCAGCCTATATATATCTCTTTATTTTTTACTAAGCAGAGCTCGAACTGGTCTAATACTATATTTCAAACTATTACTTTTCAAAGAGAACATTCTATACAGATTAGTTTTCTTTTGTTGCATCAAAAAGGTTTTTCCGGTATATTTAGTGTAGCCTTTCCTGGTTTCTTTTGATATATTTTTCCTGCATCATTTAAATGTTCATCCTTGTTTATTGATAATATGACATTATATACATTAACGATTTTCTTCAAAGACATGTGTTTTGAGCGTGTGTTCAAAGCTTTGGAGCATTGTTATCACTGCTATTATTGTTTGCTTGTTTGTGGGGTGGTGATTGCGTTCACAATGCATGATTTGCCTCAACTGTTTTATATTTTGAGCTTCGTTACAACGTTGCTACTGTTTTTTTTTATATTACTATTTTTGTAAGGTGGTGAGCCGGCAGAATTGCTAGCACGTCGATCAAAATGCTTAGCGGCATTTTGTCCGTCCTTAGGTGATGACTTCAAATTCCGCCGAAGTCGAGATTGCATTCCGTCCTAATTTATCGACCCCAGAAGTATGAAAAGTGAACTGGGCTTCGGCGGAATTTGAACGAGGTGGCAGGCAAAATACCGCCAGGCGTTTTAATAATTTTGCCAGTTTGGCACCTTGATGATGATAATAATAATAATAATAATAATAATAATAATAATAATAATAATCCTTCCTACTATAAGCCACTTGTTTTTAGAACACGATGTAATTCAGTAACATTTGTCCCCTCACATGAATAGCATTTTCGCTGCTATACGGAAAGTCTCATTCGCTGGAGTAGGAATAAATAATGTAAGAATGTAAGCTGGAAGAAATATCGTTTGACATATTTTTCTGTAATTCTTTAAATCCCTAACAAGTGCTGGGGTCGATGTGTTAGACCATCCCTCTCCTCTAAAATTCTAGGCCTTTTGCCTATAGTAGAAAGGATATTATTAGTTCTGTAAGGCGGCCAGTTGGCAGAATCGTTAACAGGTTGGATGAAAAACTTAGCGGTGTGTCGCTCTGAGTTCAAATTCCGCTGAGGTCGATTTGTCCTTCATCCTTTAGGGGATGATAAACTAAGTACCAATCCTGGTATAAAAGATGAGCTAGAGCAAATACTCGGCTCGATACTACAGATTTGCTTGGCAGTTTCTTGACGTTAACCAGTTGAGTATGTCTCCTAGTGTCTGATGATATATGCATCTCTGATCACAAGCAGAGGAAGTGTCATAGCTATGTTTTGAGAGCAATTCTTTGGATTATGAACAGTTCACTTCTGCGAACATGCATGTTTCGGCTATCATATTTAAACCAACCTTATTAAGGGGGATGCGCGACTCGCCCGGAAGAAAATCTTAACTGAGCCCCACCTACAAGTTCATGCGCTGTTGATCTTGATATGAGATCACAATGTCGCGCACATATGGTTGTTATGCATGTGCCTGGTGTACCCTTATCAGACGGGTAGTCACGATGGGTATATATCTATCCGCATATTTGTACGGGCATGTTTGTACCCGCATGTAATTTTGATTCATGCAATGCTCTCTCACTTAATGATAATAATAATAATAATAATAATCATTTCCGATAAAGGCGCAAGGCCTGAAATTTGGTGGGAGGGGGCCAGCCGATTAGATCGATCTAAGTTCGCAACTGGTACTTAATTTATCGACCCCACAAGGAGGAAAGGCAAACTCGACTGCGGCGGAATTTGAACGTAGCGGCAGACGAAATACCGCCCGAAGTTTTAACGATTCTGCCTGCTCGGCGCCTTGATAATAATAATAATAATCCTTCCTACTAAACGCCACACGTTTTTAGAGTAACACGTGTTCCTTCACATGAATAGCGTTTTCGCTGTTATACGGAAAGTCTCATTCGCTGGAGTAGGAATAAATAATGTAAGAATGTAAGCTAGAAGAAATATCGTTTGACATATTTTTCTGTAGTTTTTATATCCCTGGAAGCTCGTGAAAACGATGATGTTTCTGTTGAGATGATGTTGAAGGAAAGCAACAAGGGGTCGTCGATGATGACAGCGAAGAAGAGAGAGAAGAAGTGAATGAAGAGAAAGAAGGGAAAAAAGAGAAAGAAGAGAAAAAAGAAGAGAAAAACAGAGAAAGAAGAGAGAGAAACAAGAGAGAAAGAAAAAGAGGAAGAAGAGAAAGATGAAGAGAAAGAAGAGAAAAAAGAAGGGAAAGAAAACGAGGAAAAGAGAAAGATGAGGAGAAAGAAAAGAAAGAAAAGGAAGAATTAGAGAGAAAGAAGAGAAAGAAGAAGAGAGACAGAATAAAGAAGAGAAAGAAAAGAAAGAAGAGAGAAAGAAGAAGACGAAGAGATAGAAGAGGGAAAAGAGAAAGAGGAAGAGAAAAAGAATTGAAAAGAAAAGAGAAAGAATAAAGAAGAGAACGAAATAGAGAGAAGAAGAGAAAGAAGTGAAGAAGAGGAAGAAGAGACCAAAGAAGAAAAGAGAAAGAAGAATAGAAAGAAGAGGCTGATGATGATAAAAAGATGAAAATATGGGAAACGAGTGATGATGATGATGAGGACAAAAAGGCGAAACAAATGAGAGAATAATAATAATAATAATAATAATAATAATAATAATAATAAGAAGGAGGAGGAGGGGAGAAGAGGTGGAGGAAGAATGTTAGTTTCATTTATATGCCACGTGTGCACACGATGTTACACGATATTGCAATAACCGATTATGAAAATGATTTGGATTTACAGAGAATCGATTATCAGAATCATAGAAAAAGGCCTGGGATGAAAAATAGCTGTATGTAATGAGACAACCCATTAGGTGGCCAATCTAAGAAACGCCACAGATCCAAGATTAACTTGACGACCAGTAATAAAGGTTTCTTTTGTTATTATATTCATTTATGTAAATATATTTCATATTTATAATAAAGTCTTTTAGACCAATCATATGTTTTCCTGTCACGTTGACAATGACATTAACTTCTGTACTAGATATGTTAATAGCTAAATGGAATAAACTTCTATCTACCTAACAGAAAATTGGACAGCAGAAGATGTGTGCATGGCTGTAAATAACACATATTAATAAAGAAACCAATATGATAAGAACGCTGTCATATAGAAAAGAATGTACATACTGTGTGTATTGATTACAATGAAACATCAATGATAGTGTTTCATATCCACGGACACTTGGATCAATGAAGAAGCATAAATAAATACCACTATTCATAGAATTCAGGAAAAACTAGCATACTTAAAATAGAAAAATACATATATATATGTATAAGTTAGAAGAAAGATAGTCGTAAATTCAGAAATCAGTCAATCTCAAGTTACATCGGAAAAGAAATGTTTTTTCTCAACTGTTCTCGGTTTTCTGGCTCACTGCCTTATTCGGTGCAATCCTACGTTGCCGAGTGTATAATGACGTGTTGAAAGGTGTCAAAATTTACTAAACTCGTCCATGTGGACGACGAGAAATTTTATGACAGCTGAGAAAAGTTGATAGCAAAGATACCGTTCGTTGCAAAATGTTATGGCTCCGACATCAAATTGAAATCAATAATTCTCTGTGCGTTAATTTCAGTAAATTTAGGATCAATGCATATAAATCATGGCTACCTTCAGTATTTCCTCTTCCGAAATTGTGTACATTTTGACTAGAGCATAACAGGGTAATAGAAGTTTTGATAGGGATTTTGGTGATACTTTTTACAGATTGAGGGATCTTTTAAAACACCCTACCAAATTCATCACGAAAATGAATTGTTGTGCATTCCGTCAAGTGAGCTTACCCCAACTAAATAAACAAATAAAAATACAATAAATACTTGATAATCAATAAACTATGCAATAAACGATTTAGTAATATAAGCTAATTATAGATATATAATTATCAATTTCAAAATTAGAGTTATGATAATTTAGCAGATATAGCAGAAATGTGGTGCCGCTCATGTAATTTGAAAATCCTCTCGAATTGTGTCATTAAAGCAGTGAATGCAATTTTGAAGATATGCAGCTCAATGCTAAAGCAAAGATAGAGTTTTAGAATGAATACCTGAAGCAGATCAATAGATTAATGTTAGTATGTTCAAAATCCGACGAGTGTCATAGCATTAGCTGTTGTTATAATATTCAGTTCACCTGTCATCATATCCTACCTCCTAATATGAATAGAAATACATGAAATAATGTAGATATAATTGTCTGACAAAGGGCGAAATATTTAGGATTAGAACTCTTTATCTAACAGTCTGTTTGAGTACGGCTGGCAGTGAGTAGTATTAGACCCTGTAAGCAACACTCTACATAGTCGCTCGACTTCCTGAATGAAGTTTTAACTTGAAGTGTGGTTATATAAAACAAATTCACGCCAGGCGAAATGCGTAGCCGTATTTCGTCTGTCGTTACGTTCCGAGTTCAAATTCCGCCGAGGTCGACTTTGCTTGTCATCCTTTCGTGGTCGATAAATTAAGTACCAGTTACGCACTGGCGGCGATGTAATCGACTTAATCCCTTTGTCTGTCCTTGTTTGTCCCCCCTGTGTTCAGCCCCTTGTGGGTATTAAAGAAATATATATATATAAAACAAATCTTGTAAATGTATGAGAACACAATTTTACCTTAGAAAAAGATATTTGCATCAAATTTTGACACAAGGATTCACAATTTAACGGAAGAATTTATAGATTTACAGTCAGACCGGTATATCATATTGTCTACACGGAATGAATGAAAAATAAACTTCAGCTCAGCGGGATTGGAACTCAATATATATTTGGAACAAATGCTGCTTGTCATTTTGTCTACGAGTTAACAATACTAGCATATTTTGGCAAGATCGGCAATTTTGAGGAGATAATGGTCATCCATACCTACTCCCTCGTATTTGAATCGTACTTTGTTTTATGGACCGTGCAAGGATTGAAGTGAACGCTTAATACTGCATTAAATGTTAAAGAATCGGATGGAATACTGTTTGGTAATTTGTCCAACACTTTAACGTTTCTGCAAGACTGCTTCCTTGCATTAGAAAATAATGTCAAGGAAACTATCAAACTTTACCGTGGGTAACAGAAAACTTTGCGTTCGATGCCACAATTATAACATTCTGTATAACAGAGAAATTACATTGTCCCACGAGAGACGGGCTATAAAACGGCTTCAGAAAAGTGCAGGCAAATAAATATCAACATAGCAAGATGCTTACATTTATATTCGGAACTAAATTTGGAAGGAAAATAGCTGGAATTAAAACGTATTATTGGGCACTATTCTATTAGATAACAAAGGCAAAGAAAAACCAAACAGAAGATGAAAGAGGATAGTGAAATAAAGAATATATTATTCAATAAAAAATGCTGAAAAGAGATGTAATGGGAGTTAAATGAACAAGGACAAGACAAAATACGACTTTACTATAAAATAATATAAAATAAATGCGCCCTTTTAAAGCCTAGCCAGGCTCATGGGCTCTGTTTCCCGGTTTCTATGGCGTACGTCTTCCCCAGCTGGACGGGACGTCAGTCCATCGCAGCCTTACTCATTTTTGCCAGCTGAGTAGACTGGAGCAACGTGGAATGAAGTGTTTTGCTCATGAACAAAACGCGTCGCTCGGTCCAGGAATCGAAACCACAATCTTACGATCATGATGCTGACACACTAACCACTAAGCCACGTGCCGCCACACGACCTTTCTATATGTAACGATATTTCTGCTTATTAATGTTGAGTGAGAAACACCAAACGGGAACAACCTAAATAAATATATAAATAGAAATGGAATAAGATGATTATTATGGAATAAGAAATTAGAACGGTTGATATTGCAACCGCGTCAAATTAGAGATGATTTGAAAGATTACAGCAAATAAGAAATTCCAACGTTCCAATAACAACATTTGTGATAATGCATTCCTGGCTGTCTCAAACTTAACTAAAACCAACTCAAATATCTATGGCATTAATCTAAGTATTATATTTACAAATGAAATGGGTTACTCCCTCAGATGTTCTCAAATAGAAATATCAATACCCACAAGATCACAAGAATCAAATATGCAAAACCAGATATAAAGTATAAGAAAATTATTTCAATACTTAATGAAATCAATAACAATTCGTCACAGCCGAAAAAATGCTCCAAGAGAAAGACCGATCCAACAGAATTGTAATATAACAATGAAAGAAACGAAATCAAGCTGAAAGACAAGATCCTCGATAAATAGGAATGAATCTGTAGAAGAAACTATGAAGTTTGCTCACACATTGTTCCACTGCAACTCAAAACGATCTTTAGAGAGCACTTGGTAAAAATACAAATCAATACGATATCAACAACAGTAGATGAATTCCGGGGAGAAGAGATATGCATTAAATCTCAATATTGATCGAATCAAACGGTACGGATTATGGAGAATAGTTGGAGGTCACAAAAAACCAAACTTGTCCACATAATTCGCCGATCAAACATCTCGAAAGCGCCGAGATATCACAATTTTTCAATCACTCTGCTTAAAATAGTTAACATAGTCATAAATGTGCTTGCAAATATGTGTAATTAGATACTGACGCTGCCTGAGACGACGCGTGATTGACTCTACGATGAAGAAATCAGCAATCACAAAAAAAAAAAACAAATTCTGAAATCTATAGATCCATAACTGGACGTCCAGCAAAAAAGAATGACTTAAATGCAATATAATATCTCAGTAAATAAATGGATATAATCATCCCTGCTTGAAGACCAGCGGCTGAAAATGATGTTTCCAAGGTGCATATAGCTGTAAATATAAATTATTATTCATTAAAATCTTAACCAAAGACTGCAGTTAGAGAAGAATTTGAGTAAGTGTAGCATGAACCCCAGAGAGCTTTCCACAATATTACATACATGGAGATCCAGAAAGAAGCACAGCGGTAAGGCAACAGGAAGAACGAGGATACATGAAACGCTTCATGAGTAATTGACAATGGATTTTGCAGGTACCAACAAAAAGGGGAATATTATAAAGAAAAAACTGCGTCGCTATTAAAATAAAATATTCCAAGTAGACTCACTTTTCATCTTTCTGAGTGACATTTAAATTTTTAGCCGACATTATAAACAAAAAAGGGTTCCGTACAAGCGTCATGACCATATCTAGGATATCAAACACTTCACTGCAAACAATAAATTTGTTTAAGAGAGAAACAGATATGAAACTCAGATTAGAAAATGTATGCTAAAGCAACTTCAAAAACAGCATACGAAAACTACTATTATACTTGATAAAGAAAATAACATGCGATCTGATAATTCATTGACGTGCGAATAGTTAGGAGTCAATGGACATGGCAATTCAAAACATACACAAATACAATTAAACATTACAAAGGCATGTTTCAGTCTCATTTGATCATTACTGAATGCAAAAGGACGAGGGAAATAAAGTAACTGGCAGAAATATCTTTACGTCTCCGGAATAAAGTATGGTCCTCATTTTCATAATCGGATACTAAAGAAATTGTGGAGGCGCAATGGCCCAGTGGTTAGGGCAGCGGACTCGTGGTCGTAGGATCGCGGTTTCGATTCCCAGACCGGGCGTTGTGAGTGTTTATTGAGCGAAAACATCTAAAGCTCCACGAGGCTCCGGCAGGGGATGGTGGTGATCCCGGCTGTACTCTTTCACCACAACTTTCTCTCACTCTTACTTCCTGTTTCTGTTGTACCTGTATTTCAAAGGGCCTGCCTCGTCACTCTCTGTGTCACGCTGAATATCCCCGAGAACTACGTTAAGGGTACACGTGTCTGTGGAGTGCTCAGCCACTTACACGTTAATTTCACGAGCAGGCTGTTCCGTTGATCGGATCAACCGGAACCCTCGTCGTCGTAACCGACGGAGTGCTTCCACTAAAGAAATTAGCAAGATTAGATTAGAAAAATAACAAAGGCAATATAGAATATACCATCCGAATATTTAGATACGAAGTTCGTTTGATGCAAACACAGGGACTTAAGGACTTTAATGTAGGTCGAAAATTGTTTAAAATATTCACCGTTTGAAAACATTTTCAGTACATGAATGAAGACAAACTAAAAACACATACACGCCCCTCCCGACACAGACACTTAACCCACTCACACGACTCAAAGTCATTTTGCCTTCATTAAAGCACACATTTATTAAATAAAGGCTGTAAATGTGAAAAATAAAACAAAAATTAAAGCTACACATGGCCCGACAAAACCCCATGAAAAATCTTTTGTGTGAAGAACCCCCATGAGCCATAACTAAAAACAACTGAACAAAGTGAATGTAAACGTTGGAAACACGATGCCGAATGGAAAACTGAAATTGTAGATTCTCCCTTCTAAACTTCTTGCATAATATGAATGACTCCCGACCAGGAAACAGCGAAGGAACAAAAGTAACAGAATGCATTACTTCTAGACTCCATAAAAAAGAAGAGAGGATTGAGTTTCCTTACTGAAGCCTCGTGTCGATTAGAGAAAACGTTCAGTTATACTCGCCACTAAACATAATTTCGATGTAAGTAGTAGTGTTAACCAAGCCCTTTGACACAAAGAAGGAGCTGAGAAGCCCTGCTAGCATTCCATCCACACCAATTTAATCTCGGTCAGCATTTGACCCTGGATTATAGTTCGATCTGAGAAATGAATATAAAAAAACATGTCAAGCAATCAGTAAGTAAATGTGCCAATCGCCAATGAAACTTTATGCTTCAGTCGCTGTAGTAGGTTGCACATCATCAGCGACGACATACAAAGCCCACCACGCAGTGGTTTCCAACAGGAAAATTTCGTAAGCTCTAGAAATTATAATAAATCTCTAAACGAGGTATAAACAGTAACTGCACGACAACGTGAGTTATGTTTGCCATCTCAATATGGCTAACCACTAAGGGTGGGTGTTACTGTAGCTTGTAGCCCCAGGAGAACATCGTCTCCAGCAGGCTTTAGGCACACTTTCTGAGCCAGCTGGAGACGTTGTTCTCCTGGGGCTACAAGCTACAGTAACACCCACCCTTAGTGATTCGCCATATATCTAGAAATTATGTTTTTCGGAAAACATAAATATAAACATATATAACACTCGCCCCGATCTCGAACTTGCAGGAGACGAAGCGAAGCACAACTTCCACTCAATAAACTGAAACACGAAAGGTGTAGGCGTTAGCCGCCTCTGCTTGACCTTCGAATGAGGCAATTAGCACTTACATCTCTCAAGAGATAGTAATCGAATCTTCAGTCAAGAAACATTGATTGACCTGCACAGCATATCGAGTTGGAAGTCTATAAAATTATCTTGGTTTAGGCTGATGGTGGCATCAAGTATTATGGTACCGTTTAGCTATACTTTCATAGAGTTCCACATAATTGAGCCGACATCATTTGTTTATCCCGACACGGTAACCTAGCAACTAATATCGAGCTCAGTGCCCATGGATAATTGCACAAAGGTCAAACGCGAAGTTGCAGTTTTGCACTGAAACAGGCTGCACCTAAGACAGCTGAAAAGGAATGATGGAAGGCTCTGATGAGAATGTTCGATTGTTCAATATATATCCAGCCACCACAGAAATCTACTTTGCTGCCCATTTTGTTTGGATGACTCAAATTAGGTTAAGACATTGTTACGTAAAGACCTTCTTACATGAAACCAATAATAATTATATCGAAAGCAAGAAATTTGTGCTAAGCATTTGAGTCAATTACACCATCAGCTTTATTTGACTGTTCCAATTCTTTGTTTTGAGTACCTGTTATTATCTAGGGCCGATAAACAAAAAGCAGCCGGCGACTGGTGTTTATCAAATCGAGTAACACAAATCCCACTCGAATATTTCATACCTGAAAGATAAGAGAGAAAACATTTATTCACTACGGTCAAACTTCCGTTCCATTCTATTCTTTTACTGTCCACAATATAAGGTACATGTCATATACTGATTTTGATTCAATCGCTCAATCACATTCTTTCCATCACACTGGTGTTTATTATTACAAACTTCATAGAAACTTTTCCTTTTTTTTCGCATTATTATTATTATTATTATTACTATTATTATGGCGAGCTAGCTGAATCGTTAACACGCCGGGAAAAATGCTTAGCGTTATTTTGCCCGTCTTTACGATCTCAGTTCAAATCACACCGAAGTCAACTTTGCCTTTCATATCTTCGAGATCGATACATTAAGTACCAGTTGAACATTGGGGTCGATATAATCGACTTAATCCCTCCCCAAAACTTTCAGGCCCTGTGTCTATATTACAAAGGATTATTATTATTCGATGAAAACTCGTGGCATATTTTGCTGATAATGGGAAGTGACACACATGACCAGAGCCAGTAGGCTAAAATAACATTTGTTTATTGGTCATCCTCAAAGAACCCTGTGTAGAATTTTTGCAGTTCCAAGCAATGCTGAATTTTGTACGTGTTCTATCTTTACATATGCACCTATCTTTTTGAGTCATGTTGATAGTTGAATGCTGATGCATCCAAATCCGCCAGTTACAATTCGTATCACTCACTTCATTGAACACAACCTTTGTATTTCCCACTCCAAGTCGTCATGACTGTTTCGTTTTTCTTCTTTCTCTCTGATCCTGCTGTCAGTGGTGTCATACCACATCGATTATCATGCGAGTTTTTGTCTCTTTTATTCACTACAATAATGTCAGGTCAGGTGATCGCACCGAGTCATTGCATCCCACAGAATTTTGCAATCTTCACTGTCGGTGACCCCCTCTGGGGTTTTCTCATATGATGTCTTTGCTTTTTGTAGGCCGTTATTTCCACCGGGCTCCCAATGGATCTTTCTTGTCACATTATCATTTTGTCTTTTGTATTCACGTTGCGCTAATTCTGGGTAGTCGCTAACGAGGTACCCCACCCTTTCGCCCCTCTCACCACGCATCCTGCATTTCTCGCTGTCAGTAACGTTGTCGGTTCTGCACTTCACATAGTTAGTCCTTAAAGACTGTTCTTGTGCTGCGCATATAAGAGCTTCTGTCTCTGTCTTTAGGTCAATCCTCATGCATAATCACCGGTCTTCTGCGTCTGTCTTGGCGTTCGTATCTCTTGCAAATTGACCGTACATATTTGTTTATCGTTCAATGTTGTTTCGCTTTGTGAGTGTGTGTGTCCTTTTCCTCTAAGTTTTCCTTTCCTTAAACAATTATCAGTGTTAATGACGCCGTAGAATGCTTCCACTGTATATCTTGAATTCCACCGTAAGCTGTTTTCGTCTATTTCGATACAAACCTGGCAACTGTATAATATTAATTATTATTGCTATTATTATTATTATAAAGGTTCTAACCTAGCAAAACCGTTAGGACGCCGGGGAAAATAGAAGTATTTTACCCTTACTAACATTCCGATTTCTTATTGGACTCCAGTCGATTTTTCCTTTCACCATTTCGGGGTCGAGGAAATAGGTACGAGTTGAGCATTAGGATCGCTGCAATCGACAAGACTCCATGCGCGAGTAAATGAATTCTGACCTCGTGCCTGTAATAGAACAGATTATTATTATTATTATTATTATTATTATCATTATTAAGGTAGTGAGCTGGCAGAATCGTTAGCACACTCCACAAAATGGGTAACGGTATTTCTCCCGTCGCTACGTTCCGAGTTGAAATTCCGCCAAGGTTCATTATGCCTGTCATCCTTTTGTGGACGATTAAGTACCAGTTGAGTACTGAGGTCAATTAGATCGACTGGCCCCTCCCGCTAAATTTCAGGCCTTGTGCTAATAGTAAAAAGGATTATTATTATAATTATTATTGCTTGTTGGGTGATAGAAACAGCAAACCATCAGACAAACAGCTTTGTATCATATTTGATTGTATAACATTACGTCCTGATTTCTTATAAAATCGCAGTCGATTTTCCTCTTTCATCTCGCAAGAAGTGGTCGATCATGTCAAGTACTGGGTGGGAGTGGGTCAATTTAATCGGACTGCACCACGTTACGAAGTCTGTGGCCTTTGTACCATTCTAAAAAAAATCATTAACGTTATTGATTCAACAATGTGCTCAATAAAGATTACTGAAAAAAACCATGTGATATCATATTTACTTATTTATTGTTGTTATTATTACTTTTCTCTTTTACTTATTTTTTTTTTTTGCTTCCATGCCGTAAATTGATATAGATGATGCCTGGGGCCAAACGAATATTCAGCTTCATTCTGATATCTGCTTAAGATAATTTGATTTCTGGTAGGTATTTTTTTTAATGTTCTATTTTATGCAGAAGAACATAATATTTACTGTATTATGCTCCTGGTTTCTGGTACAAAAAAATTTCTGTAGTGAGACTAGATATGTGAAATTATAATATTTTCTAATATTCGACTGATATATTTAGCTAGAAATCATTAGGAAGAAATTGCTATCAATGATAACACCGTCCATGATGACAACGATGACGCCGATTACGATGATGACGTCGACGACGGGGTTGATGATGATGTGGATGAGGATGCGGATGATGAGGAAGAAGGAGAATACAACATAATGATATGTTATTTCGGAAACGAAGGTATTTATAGTGACATTGAGGTAAAGATAATATCAAAAAAAAAAAAAGAGCAGAAAAGGGTGCTGATGATGATGATGATGATGATGAGGGAAGGAATGATGATGACGATGTCGACGATGGCGATGGAATTGACAATTACGAAGACGGAGGTTATAAAACTACATTTTTTTTCTGTTGCATTCAAACTTCGTGTTAATGACTAAGACGAAAACAATATCGATAATGATGATGGCACAGCTGCTGCGGCTACTGTTATTGTTGTTGATGATGATGATGATGATGGTAGTGATGCTGTGGTGAATATTTAAACCAATCGATGCCCGTACGTTAACCGTAACAATTAATGAGTAATACAAGGACCACCACTGCTAAGTATTACTAATACAACAAATGATAACAAAACCGTAGTGGTAGTAGTAGTAGTAGTAATAATAATAATAATAATATTAATGATAATAATAATAATAATAATGATAATAATGATGATAATAATAATGATGATGATAATAATAATAATAATAATGATGATAATAATGATGATAATAATAATGATGATGATAATAATAATAATGATAATAATGATAATATAATAATGATAATAATAATGATAATAATAATGATAATAATAATGATGATAATAATAATGATGATGATAATAATAATAATAAAAATAAAAATAATAATAAAAATAAAAATAATAAAACAATACGTGTAATGGAGTTTTTTTAAAGCAAATGCCTCAGATGGTTATGACGACGATACGATGGTGATAATGACTGGGAATGATAAAGATGTTGATAACGAGGGTATTGCCCTTCTTGTTTGTAATGATGATGCTGATGATGATGACAACGATAATAGCGACGTTGTTGATGATGATGAAAATGATGATGATAATGATGATAACGACGACGTTAGTGTTGCTGCTGACGATCATGATTATGATGCTGCCACCGATGCTGCTGCTACTGCTGCTAGCACTACTATGATGATGATGATGATGGTGGTGGTACTATTAGCGGTGGTGATGGCGTCGATGGTGTCGATGAAATATCATGCAAATTGGTGCCTGCGTCTCAAAGATTCCCTGTGTAAATGGATATCGCTACTAACCGTAATTATCTCATACAATAGTCTTCATTCTTCGTTTGTTTTGTAATATTTTTCTTATTCTTTTTAATTATATTTTTGTACTCATTTGTGTATGTGTTTTTTTTGTTTTTGTGTGTTTAGTTACTTCTTCAACCCTCGCTGTTGTTATTGCTGTTGTTGTCGTCGGTGCTGATATAGCTTTATCCTTATTACGACCAGTACACTCGCTCGCTTGATGAGTGGTTCAAGAATAGATTGCATGGAATTAGATTCTTACAGAGATGCCCGGAATTTCTTTGATTAGAGAGTGTATTGGGAGATAGATAAAATCCCATTAATGATAAATGCTCTGCAGTTATGTAAATATAACAATAAGAGAAACAATAACATTAGCACTAATAACATCGCTGATGATGATGATGAGGAAGATGAGAACAACAACAACAATAATGATGATGATGATGATAATAATAATATTGATAATTAAGGTGATATTAAAGAAAACTCAAATATAAAATATAAAGATACTAAATAATAAGGACAAAAAACAAGAACAGAATACAAGGAGAAGAAGAAGGAGGAGAAAATGAAGAAGACCAACAACATTAATAATAATAATGATAATAATAATAATAATATAATATTGATAATTAAGGTGATATTAAAGAAAACACAAATAAAAAATATAAAGATACTAAAAATAAAGAAAAGACGAAAAACAAGAACAAAATAGAAGAAAAAGAAGAGGAGAAGAAGAAAACGAAGAAAAAAGGGAAAGAAGAAGAAAACGAAAAGATGGAGAAAAAAGAAGAAAACGGAAAAACAGAAGTCCATATACAAAGAAGTGGTAAAAAATATCACAGGAGCAATCCTAGAATATCACTTATCAGCATGTATTAATAATTACAAATTTGTATTGTCTTCGGGGACAATTCTCACACGTAGAAACACATTCGTTCAGTCACAGACATACTTATACACATATACACGCACGAACACGTATAAATTTGTATTTTATTATTTTTTCTGTGTATGACATCAAACAGAATTGTATTAAATTATTCTGCGTAGTAAAGTTATTTTCGTATCTGCCCTTGTGGCAGATTAACATTAGTGGAAAACATCGCAGCTCAAATCACTACTGTTAATTGGGCGGTTTCTATTAGACGAAAGATAGAAAATAGAACACAAGCGGAGACATACCTCTAACACCAACAAATATTTCAATATCGATAATATACGCAATTGCCTGTTTCAGATCTCGTTCACATAAACACCATTCTGGGACTAAATACATTTTAAACCCGTAATCTTCGTCCCTGTATCTGTGATCCTATGGCACAGTGGCCGAGTATTGTTCTTTTTATCTTAAGCAGAGACCTGCACGTTTTTATCAACAGGTGAATCAAAACCGTAAACGGTGTACTGAGAAAAAATATATGCAGAACTGCATAGGATTAAAATCCTTTTTATGATAGCCACAAGACCTGGCATTTTCGGGATGAAGGCTGGTCAACAACACAACCCACAGTAACTGACTGGTACTTATTTCATTGAACACGTGTGAACGAAAGGTTAAGTCGACATTAGCTGCAGAACATACAACAGAAGACAGAACGTAAAACAGAATGTCGTTACGCTATTCGGCGTGCTTGACAATGAATCTGCCAACTCACCGCTTTAACATTGGTTTAAAAAAAATTCGAATTAATAAAATGCCTTTGTTATTATTGCTGAGACATCCGTATTGCGTTTTATATTTTCGGTAAGTAAAGAATCAATTGAGATGTGTTAAGCAATCGGGTGCATTCCGGCATCTTCTGTTAGAAGTTCAGAAACCACTAAGTGCTGATGGGAAAGATGAAGCCCCTTACGATCGAAGCAAACTGTCTTACATGTAACTGTCCAGCATGGACACTTGAGTTTATAAACATTGTATATAAGTTAGCGAGCGAATGGTTTAAGAAAGGTTCCTTTCCTTATTATCCATTAAGTGGAAAATGGATCGGAACATATATCTATTGGAACGTAGAAGTATGAAAAGTAAACGTGTATATATATATATATATACTAGCAGTATCGCCCGGCGTTGCTCGGGTTTGTAAGGGAAATAACTATAAAGCATTTTTAGAGAGTTATAACCAAAAAATAGCAAAAAAATGGGGAAAAAAAATGATGGTAAATTTTTTTGATAGTTAAAAAGGTCGAGTTGCGTCCCCCTAGACCATCTGTGGTTTGTGTTTCTGATTGTCGACCCCATGCGGAATTTATCGATCTTTTTCAAAACTGGGGGAACTTTTCAAAATTTTCGCTGCGTTAGTTTTGAATTATGACATTGGGCTATGTGTGTGTCAAGTTTCATCAGAATCGGTTGAAAGCCATGGTTAGAGTGAGGGTACAACCAAACAGACACACAGAAACACACACAGACAAACTGCCGTTTATATATAGAGAGATATAGTGGTTTTACTTATCTTATATTAAACTTTTAAATACTTTTTGATAGTTATATTTAAACAAAATAATTTTTAAAGTTTCAAAATTTTATAATTTTAAATTTAAATATTTTAAATTTTATATATTTTGTATATTATATTAATTATTTTTATGTTTTATTTTATGTTTTTTACTGATTTGCCTAATAGTGGTTTTATCTCTAATTTAATATATATATATAAAATTGTGTGGTTGTGTTTGTACCCTCCTCACCACCGCTTGACAAACGATGCTGGTGTTTACATCACCGTAACGGTTCGGCAAAAGACACAGATAGAATAAATACTAGGCTTACAAAGAATAAATCCTGGGGTCGATTTGCTCGACTAAAGGTGGTGTTCCAGCATGGCCGCAGTCAAATGATTGAAACAAGTAAAAGTAAAAAGGCAAAATGACTGGAAGTGATAAACGGCTGTCTCCAAAATATAAAGTAAATTTGTTTTGTGTTTCATTAAACGATGTGTATCCCATTACAAGGCGGCGAGCTGGCAGAAACGTTAGCACGCCGGGCGAAATGCTTAGCGGTATTTCGTCTGCATTACGTTGTGAGTTCAAATTCCGCCGAGGTCGACTTTGCCTTTCATCCTTTCGGGGTCGATAAATTAAGTACCAGTTACGCACTGGGGTCGATGTAATCGACTTAATACCTTTGTCTGTCCTTGTTTGTCCCCTCTGTGTTTAGCCCCTTGTGGGTAATAAAGAAATAGATGTATATCCCATTATTTAATCAAAGAAAAACCAAATATCCTATTCTTTTCTACCCTAGGCACAAGGCTCGATATTTTGGATGAGGGGGCCAGTCGATTAGATCGACCCCAGTACAGAAGTCGTACTTAATTTATCGACCCCGAAAGGACGAAATGTAAAGTCAACCTTGGCGGAATTTGAACTCTGTATTGAGTAACCTCCATGCATTTGAACCAATTAACATTATTTTCCAGTATAAATCAGTGTGCCATAATCTACAACTATTTTTCTTCAGTGTCTCTTACAGACTAGAAAACCGATTTGCACAAATTCCCCCATTTTCAGAAATAGGGTTTCGATTCCCTCTAAGATTCCTTTTAGAATATACACTTTACAATGCCCAGAACATATGTTATAAAATACAGTTCTATATTTAAGAGATGAGGAATTATGTACATTTTTTACATTATTTACATTTGACTTGACGCATATTTTTCCTCGTCTTCATTGTAGTTAATACAATGTTTCGGCCGATATACCCACCAGCCTTAATTAGGTGTCTTGGGGAACTTTTGAACCTCGGTTCTCATTCCTAATGTATTTTTCGATGATGTTGTTATTATTATTATTATTACTATTATTATTATTCAGGTGACCTGAATAATAATAATAATAATAATAATAATAATAATAATAATCCAGGCTTACCATCCCTACAGGAAGTGCAAAAAATATGATTAACTGGAACGGCTCATGTACTGTGAAGAGCATTATCGCTGTGAAAACAACATCCATCCATGAATATGTTTATTTATTAATTTTTAAATACATATTTTTTCTGTAAATTTGCGCGTGTAATCTGGGAATGCATACAATGAGCTTCTCTGCCCTAGGTGTATGGAAAACACTCGGCGAGAAATGGAAGAAAATTTGAAGAAAGAAGGAAAAAACATAATAATATTAAGAATAACATCGAAAAATAGCATAGGAATGAGAACTCAAGTTCGAAATTTCGCCAAGACACCTGATGAATGCTGGAGGGTATATCAGCAGAAATGTATTAACAACAAACAAGATGAGAGCAAATATCCGTCAAATGTGAATAATGTAAATAATCTGTTTAAGTTTAGCAAAAGTTTTAGAACAAGTATGGATTCTCAACAGAAACGCACGTCAATGCTTTGGGTTAAGAGAAAGCGTTAAGCATTCATTTATGGAATACACTTAAGCACACAAATGCAGAAATATATTTTTAACATAACGAAGAGATGAATGGTTCATGTGAATTCTTTCCTCGTAAACCTGACAGCACACTACTAACTTGAAACGCACCACATGATATATCTCATGTCTTCTGCGTCACTGTTTACAAATATTTTATTTGCATGTAAGCAAACATAAAAGTGTATGAGAATATATGTGCACACACTTGTGTGTGGTTAAGACACTATGACAAATGTAAACCTAAGTCTGCGTGTTAACCTCTCTGTGGACAGTAAATGATTGATTGATTTATCTTGATTTCGAATTTAATTAATCAACATTAATAATAATTATAGCGACAAGAGTGAACTCATTTGTGAGGAGTAGGCTTTAATCGTTAGAACCATCTCCAGTAGTCGACTAGAATTATACTTTATCCAACTTGGATTGGAATGGTTACAGCTGGCTGGAATACCTTTGATCATATGTCTGCTCAATCGAGTCTGACCTCGTTCCAGACAACACCGATAATAATATTGTAACATTAATCATGTGTGTAGTTCTGTCACATGATCGTAATATTTGATGAAGAATTTTATTTTATTGAATTGACACTGATATTTAAATTTATTTCATTCATTCTTTATTATATTACTCAGTCATCTCTTAAATAAACAGTCATAAGACAAATGTGAAACAAGATGCAAAGATTTTAATACAAAACTTATTCACGAACTTATTTCCCTTGAGTTTTCGATTTGTATTTCGGTTTAGACACTTCTTTAATGAAGTAACATACACACCAAACACAAGTACATAGATTGTAGTGGTTAATGCCAGGTCAATCCATGTGGTAAAGGACAGAAACAAAGTAAATCCAAACATGAACATCCGTTATTTTCGGACTTGTGTAATTTGCTTTACATACACAAATGCTGACGGTGTAAATCTGACGCCGTCCTGTCGCTACATATCATTTGCATTGTGGTACATCTTGTTTCAAAGTTTGAACACGGCCGCTTTCTCAATCAGAGAAAGATAGAGAAACGTACGTGGGGGCTGAAGTAGTGGTTGTAGAAGAATACGTAGAAACGTTACTGGTACATGTATTAATCTAACTACCACCGAAAGATAAAAGGCAAAGTTGATCTCTGTGACGTTTGAAAGCGGAACATAGTGAGTCAAAACCAATAACAATGAATTTTATTCTAAACTCTATTCTAAAGCAGTTCTGTTATGTTTTAATAGTTTGTCCTTAATTAAATTCTGCCGGGGTTGACTTTGCCTTTTATAGATTCGGGGGTCTATAAATTAATTAATAGTTGATTACAGAGGTCGATAAAATCGACACATAAACTACTCGGAATTACTTACATTGTGCCAAAATTTGAAACCATGGTTTTTAAATATATACATCAGTCACTCCATCTTTCCTGCTTCAGGTGTAATTTTTAAGGAAAAATAGGCAACATTTCACTGCTAAACCCTTGTTAGGTCGTAGAAAATAAGTATTCTTGGTGGTTGGAACCCATCGGCGTACACAGCTCGCCGAATTGTAAATGCGATCCATATTCATGTAGAAATAACTTTTATATTTGTTCCATCTACGTCTAAATACTTGATATATATAAATTAAGTTTGCCACATACCTAATAGTAGAGGCACATGACCTAGTGGTGAGAGCAGCGGAGTCGCAGGTTCGAATTTCAAACCGGGTGATGTGTGCGTTTATGATCGAAACACCTAAGCTCCACGCGTCTCCGGCAGAAGTTAATGGCGAACTTCTGCTGACTCTTTCGCTACAACTTTCTCTCATTCTTTCCTCCTGCATCTTGCAGCTCACCTGCGACGGTGGGAAACCGGCCCTGTGAACCAGGCGTGGCTCAAGAAGGAACAAACAAACATAAAGACACACAAAATGTAAATCGGTATATTTTATTTTGCCCTATATTCGCCACATTCAAACCGAGTTATTTCGATTTACAGTATGATCACAGGGCACTAACACGTCACACGAACTACTCTGGTGACCATATTCAGCCTCAAAGATAAACTAAATCCCGGCCGTTGTTAAACTAATAGAATTTGATGGCATATAATTCGAACCTGTGACATTAAGCGAAAGAATTGCTCCAGTCATAACTCAGGTACTAATTTCAGCTAAAGAGACTAACGATCATGAAAAGATGAATTTTAGTCAGATCTACCAATCTGAGTTTCATGTGACCCTGAACTTCACAATGTAATTCGTCGCAAAAGACTAAATACACGGACTAGTAACGATGTGGTTACGAACGACACTTGTCACGATTACAATTATATTCTAGTGTAGCTGTGGATTGATTAATCTCATGAGAAGGAATTTGGTGGACGGGAAATTTGTGGACAGACCGTCATATCTCTTTACTCTTTTACTATTTACATGTTTCAGTCATTTGACCGCAGCCATGCTGGAGCACCGCCTTAAATCGAGCAACTCGACCTCGAGACTTATTTTTTTGTAAGCCCAGTACTTATTCTATCGGTCTCTTTTGCCGAACTGCTAAGTGACAGGGACATAAACACACCAGCATCGGTTGTCAAGTAATGCTAGGGGGACAAACACAGACACACAAACAAACGCACACACACACACACACACACATATATATATATATATACATATATACGACGGGCTTCTTTCAGTTTTCGTCTACCAAATCCACTCACAACGCTTTGGTCGGCCCGAGGCTATAGTAGAAGACACTTGCCCAAGGTTCCACGCAGTGGGACTGAACCCGGAACCATGTAGTTTGATCTTTTAATATTTTTATTTGTTTTATATATATATATATATATATATATATAATATATATATATATATATATACGCGGGTCTAAATTGAGTTTCTTCACTACACAGCTATGTCTGGCCCGTGTCTATGGCAAGAAAAAATGTTTGTGGAAATTTGTGATGTTATACAAAGTTTAACTCAATACATTTAAAGTGAAATCTTTGTTATGATCAGGACGATCTTATACAGAATGGGACAACACAAGACAAACAGAAAACAAGAATGTTATACGAGTTCGTACGGCATCATTTAAAAATTTACTAAAATATATATTATATACGATTAATTCAACCTTAGGCTAGAACTTTTTTTAAAACACATAAGAAAACAAAGCAAGAAAACAAATAAAAAGATTAGGAGATCGAACCCGGCAGCCTATAAGGCCCAGCAACTATTCCTTTCATCAATGATTAAGCTGGGTTACTAACACCCACCTTTCTCCTCACGTCTTTCCATCGTTTCTCATATTCTCTCGGTGGCAAGGTCTTCCTCTCCAACCCCATCTTGCTCTTCAGATGGCATCTGAACTAATACAGCAAACCGTGGCCAGAGATGAAGGACCCTTTCACCGAACCACTTATTACATTGAAAGACGACTTTTCACTCTCATTTCAAATTATACTTAATAGGCTTCAACGCACATCGCCACAAAATATTCTGTTTCGGTACATTTCATTGATTTTAGCCCGGAACGATGAAATTTATCATTTGCCGCCGACAGGAGCTTTCATCGATTTTTACTTTGCACAAATTCGAAACACGACATACAGCTTCAAATAAGTTATAATTTCTGTGGATATTTGTCGCCAGTGTTACTTTCTGGCAAACATCATTTGGTAAATAGTTCTGCCTATTATATCTTTCAGACACTATTAATTTAATTATATTTGTGATGGTTCGTACATTTATATTCTGTAGTTATTTACTTTATCACTCTTTATTAATTTGATTTTGTTTTTTGAACAATATATATATGTATGTGTGTATATATATATATACACTTCAGTATATAGCATTGTATATACATATTTGTATATGCATACGAATATATATCTGTGCATATGTATACATGTACGAATATGTATAATCGTGTATATATATATATGTTTATGATTGAGAGAGAAATGTGTATGTTTAGATATGTGTATATATGTATGAGTCTGAGAGTGTGTTTATTGCATTAATGATGAATATTGTAACATCGAGTCGCACTGTGTGAAAAAACTCTACTCACTTTACAGTTTTAATTGAAGAAATATGACGCCTGTAATAAGTCTCTGCGAGACAATTATTGCGATAAAAGAATGTAGACAGTTCTTGTATGTTGCTGGTATTTATTGTACGGACAACCAAAAGAAATATTGAAGTCGGTGAATTGGTGTAATCATAAGAAATGTATCGAAGAGAACGTTTTGCTTTAATGTCAACCCGGGTCATGGGCAAAACTGTGGTTTGGTGGACTTTCTGATTATCATGCGAACGAAAGCTTAGCCATAAATGTATTTGTAGTGCGGCTCGCCAGATGACCAGTCATTCCTGGAGTGGCTTGCTTCTCTGAAAATCTTGACTATGCCGACCTGCGCTATGCGTTCAAATGGGACCATGTTTACTTTGAATTTAATGGTACCAGTCATGTACTTCTTTTGTTTTCTTCCTGTTCCCTTACATATTCACTTCTGTCGCACATCGAAGCGCGCAGAACGACTGAAAGCGACCCTTCTGTAGTTGGGTTAAGCAGCCCTTACTTTTCGAAAAAAAAAAAAAAAAAAGAATTCTACTGGATTCTCCCCTGGAGAAATGTGCAGCAATAAATCAAAAGGATGTGGAAGGAAACGTGCGGGTAAACATCGTTTTCTTTCGATATTCATGGACAAATCTGATATCGGAATATAGATTGTTCAATATAGATTGTTCGCTGCTTCGCAACCGATATGCCGAGGCACACAGGTGTACAACGAGACGATGCTGGGTCTGCCGCAGCGTAACCTGAATATAATATTTCCCTACAATTCTAGTTATGCTTTTAATTCGGGTGTGCCGCCGAATTTTGATAAGAATATATGTGCACCGCAGGTGAAAAAAGGCTACGGACCGCTGCTTTAACCTACCACGCATTCTTCCCGTAACAATGATAAATATGGTTTCTAGCACCGTTATCTGTACTTAGCATTTTTTGTATTAATTTAAACCTCCGAAGGCGAGACAGTAGAACACAACGACTAAATCCACTATGGTAGATTTTCAAAGAAGAAGGGGACGGTATATACGAATTTGGACAAGATTCGGAATACAGAAAGCTTTAATAAAAGTAGTTCTAGTTTCTAATTCTGACACAAGGTCAACAAAATTTTAGAAATGGATACTTGATCATACTTCTTTTCGACGCCCTTTTCAAGCCAAGCCAGGCTCATGGGCCCGGTTTACTGATTACTGTGGCGTATGTGTTACCCCCACCCCGACGGGACGCCAGTCTATCGCAGCGTTACTCAAGAAACAGGAAGAGGCAGTGAGAGAAAGTTGTGACGAAAGAGTACAACAGGCGTCGCCACACACATCTCCAAGCGGAGCCTCGTGGAGCTTTTATGTGTCTTCGCTGAATAAACACACACAACGCCTAGTTTGGGAATCGAAACCATGCTTCTCAAACCGCGAGTTCCCTGCCCTAACCACTGGGCCATTGCGCCTCCACACTTGATCATATTAACCCCATTGATTAATTGGTACGTATTCTATCGACTCTGCATATATTATAGGCGAAACATACTTGGACAGAATTTGAACGCAGAAAGTACAGAGGAGGAAAAGACGTCGTTAAACCTCTGCCAGTTCGTAACCTTCAACAATTCGTAATTTAGACACATGGCTAGCTATTCTAAGGAGACGGAGATTAGTGCATTATGCTGACAGTAGATGACTACTATATTACTTTATTGAATTCAAAATCATGAAAGCACAACTGACCACGGCGGAATTTGAACTCAAAGCGTATAGACCCGAAAGTAATACCACGAATATGCATTAATGATACTGCCATCTCTTTGCCTTTGGATGCTTTTTAATTAAACCTGAGAACAGTAATTTTACTTCGTAGGGGTAACTCGTTACCATTGCTCCTGGGAGCAGATTGCTAAATTATAACGTCGACTCCTGATGGATGAAAGCGAAGCTGACCTTGGCGGGATTTGAATTCCGAAACTTAAAGAGACATAACTAACTACTTCGAGGCATTTCTGATTAAGAAACATATATAATCATACAACGAAATCAATATTTCTCCTCAGCACTATGATTTAATAAAGTCTACTCGACAAAATGCAAATTCATACACATTAACATACACACAAACACACTCGATCTTCCTCTGCATCAGCCACTTCACCTTCAAGTAATACACGCATGCGAAGAGGATTAGAGAAAGCCAATCTATAATCAATACTGCATTACTTCTTTCGTCAGTCTATTATGACCAGAAGTACGAATTATTGGGTGTTGAGCTGGATTGAGACTTATAATTGAAAATAGTGCGTTTCACCTCAACTTTTAGCTCATGTAGAAACTAGAAGAGCTGAATTAAGTGCTACAAGCTAGAGATCTACTATTCCACTGTAAAATAAAAACACTGCCACTTAAGGTAGCGGTTTCTCTGTAATATCAGGAAGATATCTGCTACTACAGAACGGTACCACAAAACAAACAAATACACACACATACACACACATAATTTTATCTTTTATCTTTGACCTGTTTTAGTCATTTGACTGCGGCCGTGTTGGAGCACCGCCTTGATGAGTCTTAAACAAATCGACCGAATGACTTATTTCTTTAAATTATTTATGTTGTTGGTCTCCTTTTGCCGAAAAGCTACATTACGTGGACGTGAAGCACGGACACCGGTTGTCAAGCGGTGACGAGAGACAAGCAGAGGCGCACACATACATGTATATGTGCATGTGGGCATATATATATATATATATATATATATATATATATATATATATATATATATATATATTATATATATATATAGTTAATCCAAACAAAAAAACAACAACGCAAGGACGTGGAACAAATAAAGTATTATTGGACGCTCAGTAAAGAAACATATATATATATATATATATATATATATATATGTGTGTGTGTGTGCTGTATGTTTATATATATATGTATGTATGTTAATATATATGTATATATATATATGCATTTATCTATATGTGTATGTATATAGATTAGAGACAGGTATGTTCAGTATAGAATACACTTGGTAGTGTTCAAGGGATTTAAACATGACCAGGTAGAAGAGGAAACGTAAGATTAAGCGAGTCGACCAAGTCAATATACAAACAAATTATTGGATACATTTAATACAAAAATATACATTCACCCTCTCTTTTCTATGCTTTCTCTCTCTCTCTCACTCTCTCTATATATATGTTTCTTTATTTCGTTGTGGCTGTGTGGTAAGTAGATTGCTTAACAACCACGTGGCTCTTGGTTCAATCCCACTGCGTGGCAGCATGAGCAACTGTCTAATACTATAGCCGCAGTCAACCAAAGCTTTGTGAGTGGATTTGGTAGAGGGAAACTGAAAGAAGCCCGTCGTATATATATTCATGTGTATATGTTTGTGTGTCTGTATTTTCCCTACCATGGCTTAAAAGTCGATGTTGGCGTGTTTAGGTCCCCGTAACTTAGCAGTTCAGGAAAAGAAACTGTTAGAATAAGTCTTGGGCTTACAAAGAACAAGTGTCTGGCACAGTGCAGTGTCAGCCCGTTGCGGCATTGGTGTATCTTTCATTGCCAAAATTTGGCACAATTCCTTCCAGGATGTTCCAGATGTATATTACTGCATACCACTCCCGCCTCTGCTGCAGGGAGTAGCGTCTTAGCTCTTTCATCCTTTCCCTGTTGCTCAGCTGTTGCAATGAGATTCTCTTCCGTCTGAAGTTTCGCTGAATTGCTTCAAGATCCGCTGTTAATTTTACACTCTTGGGTGACTATAGCCAGGAGAAATAATCTAAGCGGCTGAAGACGAATGTCCTCCAGATGACCATCATAGTTTCTTTGTCTCTGCTTCTGAACGTTCTCAGGATTCATCCAGCCAGTCATCAGTACTTTGTTGCAATTTTGGTAATGTGCACCTGGAAAGTGATAAGTCACTCATGTCGATAAGCACGTTCCTCATTGATTTAGGCTCTCGTATTGTAATCCCCTGTGGACCACTGTACCCTGTCAGTTTCATATTAAGTTTTGAACGTTGGTCGTGCAGGGCTTGGAATTTTCTTTTACATTAAACTGCATATTTTTATCCTCAGCCCATCTGCAACCTGAATCCAACACCTGCTGCTGGTGTGCAATATCGCTGGAGTTCTGTATTTATGCGAGAGTCTCTCATATCGTCTACGTAGCTAGGAAGGGTTGCTATCCGGGCAGCTGAGTGTTAATCTGAGAAGGCCATAATTGAAAGCAGTGGTCCCAAGACTGCCCTGTTGTACACCACTCCCTAATTATGTCATATTTGAGGCGGCTGCGTAGGTCACTACTGCCTGACATCTATCTTTCAGAAATTCATGTAACCACGCTTAAAGTTTTCCAGCTATGCCGAGATCGTGCAGTTTGTAGCATATCATACCATGATCTCCTTTATCAAAAGCTTTTGCAAAGTCAAGTTATATTACATCCACATTTGAGTTGTTGAGTAACTGCCTCATCACCCAGTCATAAAGCTGTACAAGCTGGGTCAGGCACATTCTACCTGGTCGAAAGCCATGCTCGGTATCACTCAACAAGTTGTTTTCGTCAAGGAATCTGGTTAGTTTTCCTTTGACTATCCGCTCAATGATTTTGCTGATGTATGAAATCAGAAAGATATGCCTACAGTTTTTGGTATCTGATCCGCTTTCTCCTTTATGGATTGGGCATATTATTCCTCCTTTCAGTTTGCTTGGCAGCCTGCCATTTGTAAAAAAGCTCTGGAAGAGAGTCTGTAGTGGATTCGCTAGGGCACGCTTACATGATTTGAGGAGGATAGCTGGGAAAACATTAGGGCCTGCAGTTGAGTTTGCGTTCACCTCTTATATGGTTAGTAGTACATCTTCTTCGCTAATGTCAATGTAATCCATCGTAGCTGTTTCGCTGGTAAAAGGTGAGGCGGCAAACAAATCCACTTGTTCGTTCACTTGTCTGTGTTCCAACGAGGTGGTAAAGACACTTTTGAACTGGTCATTCAGTACCTCACTGATCATGGTCGGACTATCAGTGAGTGAGCCATCATTTTGGAAGAGGGGTCCTATTTTGATGGTTTTTTTTTTACATCCCTGTAACTTAAACGTTTAGCAGAAGAGACCAAATGATTTTGTTTTCAAAGTAAGATCGAACATTGTGTTTTTCAATGTGTATTGTAATCGATTTGTTGGACTGAAACCCTGAAGGTGATGCGTCGGAATGGCCTAAAATCTACAATGTGGTACACCACCAAATAATGTCAGTTTGTGTAAAAGTGCAGTCCTATGAGTGAAACAAATACAATGCAAAAGATAATTATTCATTTGAAAATATTGAATAAATTAATTAGGTAGCAAATCCTAAGTATATAACAGGAAAGGTGAAAGCAACTGAAATTCCCAAGTAATAAAAAAAAAAATGAAGTTGAAAACTAAGTAATTGATTTAGATTGTATTTGGAGTCGACCCAAAATGAAATCATTTAGTAAAAATACAGTCAGTCTAGGATGGAAGTTTATTAGGAAGAATCAATAAAGAAACTATCAATTTTAATAGTTCATTATCTCAAGCCAATTAATCATCTTATATGAGTTATCAGTTACTGAACAATATATATAAACAAAGATTTTGTTGTCTACATACTGCTCATATTCCACTAAATTATATATGATCACGAACAAGTCGTACAGACAAATGTTTATGTTCTTGGAGAGACAATTCAGAAAGTTTATGGCGTGTTTTTCAATGAAAATATCTTTACACCGAGAGAGGCAGAAACTATAAATTAAGTTTTAGAAGATTAACTATATTAAAGATACAATTTATTTCCCAGGATCTGCTAAAACTTTATAAGATATTTGAAGCGACAGAAATATTTACCAACACTTTTATTTCGTTTTTAATGTTTTAAAATTTATAAAGTCGACGAGCTGGCAGAACCGTTAGCACGCTGGGCGAAATGCTTAGCAGTAGTTCGTCTGCCGCTACATTTTGAGTTCAAATTCCGCCGAGGTCGACTTTGCATTTCATCCTTTCGGGGTCGATTAAATAAATACCAGTTACGCACTGGGATCGATGTAATCGACTTAATCCCTTTGTCTGTCCTTGTTTGTCCCCTCTATGTTTAGCCCCTTGTGGGCAATAAAGAAATAAGAATCGTTAGTACGCCGGCCAAACCGTTCAGCTGCTTCTCTTGACGTGCAAAGCTCAAATCATGCAGAGGTCAACTTTGCCTTCCATTTATTCTTTCCAATAAAATGAAGGAACAGTAAAATATTGGAGTCACTGTAATCGATCGACTGTCTCCTCAAATTTCAGTATTTTTCGTTTATTAGTAACAATTATCTTAACATTTACTAAATAGGGTATTAAATATTATTATTCACTACGCAGACTTGTTTTATATCGAAGCGTAAATTAATTAGTAAGTAAATAACATTCCGTGTTTCATGGTCCGCTTTGTCGTTGACTTCATTCCCTAGCACTGATTATCCTCAGTGTCTGAAACGAACATCAAATTCTGTATTAACATTTTCAATTCTTTATATCAATATATCCAATAACCTTCCGGCTATACAGAATTCACGTCACATTTACACAGAGAGTGTAAATATCTAGATGGATACATTCATAGATTTATTAGAAATCTGCCGCGGGCATTTAAATGTGTTGCTAGACGAAACACTAAAGTAGCATTGTCAGTATTCATCTACCTGTCAGAAATCAGGTATCCTATATTCCGACAACAGATGTATAGCGTACATCACCCAATAATACTTATCTGTCATCACGCGATATCAAACAATTAACTATTTATCAAACCACTACGTATGAAGGATAAATATTTACTATTATGTTTTACACGAATATAAATTTATATTTATGCGTGTAGCGTTATAGTCTCGCTTATATCTTGTTGAATATTTTCGAAAAAGAGGAGGGGGGTTTCATTCGTAACATTTCTGTGATTTAGCAGTAAATAAGCGTTTGATTCGCAGCAGGACAATTAATTCTGTGTGCCTTAATTCACTAGATGTCTGGAATGGTCAACAAATCTTCAATCAACGTTTGTGTCTTGCATGAATATCTGTAGAAAACAGCTGGAAAACACTGGAGTGCATCTTCTTTCAATAAATGATTAATATACAAGTTCCACGACATTTTGGTTCACCATAAATATTACGTTGTTCTTGTGAAAGTATACATACATGCATGTGTGTATGAATCTACACAGACCCATACACACAAACTCACACACACACACACACACACATACATATATATATATATATGCATATATACACATATCAGGACACACGCACACAAACACACACACACATATATATATATATATATCTATATATATGTATATATATATATGCATATATACACATATCCGGACACACGCACACAAACACACACACATATATATATATATATCTATATATATGTATATATATATACACATATATACACATATCCGGACACACGCACACAAACACACACACATATATATATATATATATATCTATATATGTATATATATACACATATATACACATATCCGGACACACGCACACAAACACACATATATATATATGTGTATATATATATATATATATATATATATATATACACACATATCCGGACACACGCACACAAACACATATTTATATATATATATATATATATATATATATATAATATATATCTATGTATGTATACATATATATATGTGTGTGTATATATATATACGTAAAGACCTACAGGCATAAAAATATCAACGTATCTGTTTTAAAATGACTAGTTCATATTTTTCTTTTATGCGTGAGATTGAATTTTATCTCCACAAATATATTTCTGTTTACTTGTCATACAATTTACACAGTCTTACTCAAACTCTCTGACACACACACACACACACACACCACACCTTCTCTCTCTCTTTTCTCTTTTCCTCTCTCTCTCACTCTCACCCACTCATCTCTCTACATGTCTGTGTGTACGTATACTTATATGTAGATCTCTGTATGTGGGAGTTTAGTTGATTTTTATTCATTCCAAATTTATTTTACTTATATTCTTTCCTATATCTTGAAAGATTTACGAAGATTGCTTTTGATTATCATTCTAACGTTTCAAACTGCTATGGCCATCGTTTCTTATTAACAAACAAACAAAAAATAAAGGAAAACAAAGCGTAGCTAGACCATCATCACCATCATCATCACCAACATCGCCAACAACATTGCGATTGCGGTAGCAAAAACAGCTATCTATCGCAACAGCAGTTGCTATTTTTAAAGCTATTATTATCAGTGTTATTATTATTATTATTATCATTATTATTATTATCATTATTATCATTATTATTATCATCATCATCGTTATTTTTGTTATTATCGACATCATCATTATCATTATTATTATCATTATTATTATTATTTTTGTTATTATTATCCTCACCATTATTATTATCATCATTGTTATTTTTGTTATTATAAACATCATCATTACTTTATTATTATTATTGTTATTGTTGTTATTATTATCCTCATCATTATTATTATCATTATCGTTATTTTTGTTATTATCGACATCGTCATTATGATTTTATTATTATCATCATCATTATTATTATTGTTATTATTATTATACTCATTATTATTATCATCGCTATTTTTGTTATTATCAATATCATCATTATTATTATTTTTTATTATTACTATTTACGTTATTCTTCTTCTTATTAATATTATTACTATTTACGTTATTCTTCTTCTTATCATTATTATTACAAATATATATATATAGCTAACTACAATTACAAAATGATAATGAAATTATATTGATTTTGTTTGTGAGGCACAAGGCCAAACTGTTATACTATTCTACGAGCACGAAATAAAAACAAAAATAATAACAAGAAGAAGGTTTAAGAAATGTAAGAGCAAATATTCAAAAGAAGTAAAAAAAAAATTGAAAATAAATAGAAAACCAAATAACAATGAAGAAAAATGAATGAAAGAATTAACAAAGAAAGAAATAGATAACAAGAAGAAGTAAAATAAACTTCAGCAGAGAAGAAAGTTTTAAATGAATGAGAGGGAATAAAGTTTACAAAGAAGAAAAAAATGGTAGGGAGAAAAAGAAGAAAGAAACAAAGATAAAAGAAAAGAAATGGATGCAAAAGAAAATGCATAAGAAGAAGATGAAATGAAGGATGAGAAGAAAAAAAGAACAGAAAGTTAACAAAAGCCAATGATTGTATTTTTTTTTTCTTCCGAAAGACAGCTGAACATTCTCAGTAGAGTATAATATAATATTATAAGAAAATGGTTCAATCGCTTTGTGTTATTACTTTTATTTATTTCATCAAAATCAAGCAATCTGTCGACAAAACTAACTTTAATAACTTCTGTCTTTGAAAACTCACACAGATACAAACATGCTGCACACAGACGTGCACAGGGACTCACACGCGTACGTTCGTATTAATACGTATGTATGCGCACACACATAAAAACATACCTTATATATATATATTAATTCATTCACATATATATGCATTCGCACATATACAGATATATATATATACTAAATTACAGCCAATTTTAAAACAATGGAAACGATTAGCATGTACCTTTGATATATATATATATATATAATATATATATATATATATATATATATATACACACACACACAATGAGTAGTGATATAGGAAATATATGAGATGAATGGAAATAGAGATAACTGCATGTATAGTTTTATACAATCTTAGATTCTATTGTTAAATATTCTTCCCCTAAGTGATATATATATATATATATATATATATATATATGCGTACAATAATTCATATATTCACAATGAGGAAACCACCCACTCACGTACAACACAGAAATAGACCAACACACTCATACAAACACGCACACTTACATAAATACATACATACACATTCAAACATTCAGACGTACTCAATCTAACCCTTTTCTATTTTCGACGGTAATTTCTAAGAAAATATCAATTGTAAAAGAAAAAAGGGTAATTATAAGTGTAGCTTAGAAATATAAAAAGGATTGAAGGAAGAAGAAAGATATTTGAGTACTTTAATTGAGTTATTTTAAATTATTAAATTACAATTAATTCGTATAGAATAAGAGATGCATTATTTTATTATACGGTTACGTTGACATTGTACGTAGTAACTCATCGTCGCCATTCAGAAAATATACAAACAATAGTTAAATTATTGTTAAGATGTTTAATACAGTAATCATTAAAATTACTAACAATAAATAATTATACGGTGTAGGCAAAATAATGTTCGACAATGAATAATATTATTTCTTTTCCTTTCAGGAATTACGTATGGTAAACTAGGATACGTTTCGTAATTATTAAGACACTATCAGTAATAATTAAAGGCACGTGGCAAGATCGCATGTTCATTGATTCTTTTACCAAAAGTTTGGTGCGTTGTATTCATGAGCAAAACACTTCGTTTAAAGTTGCTCCTGTCCACTCATCTCTAACTGGATAACTCTGGCCTGTAGCACTTTAACTTGAGACAGTAACGTGCTGTGGTCGGTGATGGTAATCATTGATAAGGGAGTTTTTTCATAGGTGTAAGCTTCTAATTTGTTTTCTAGATTTTGTGCAACGTATATTTATTCTACAGTTATCTCTGTCTTAAAAGATATATTATCTAAAGCCCTCCATCCATAACGCATAACGCGTCCGGCCATTCTTGAGAAGTGTGTATCTATTCCTATGTCTTCCATTTTCTACAGACAGTGGAGTATATTTGTGAGTAGAGTTTAGCTACGCCTTTTACTACTATCTTGAAGAACCCTATTCACGAATTCATGTAACATTGTTTTTATGTCAGTCTCTCAATATTACCCAGTTTTGGTCTTCTCACATACGCGACACATAGCAACCACATTAAGTCGTTGCTCAGTCCTGTCTGGATCTTTCGTTTTCCCCTGGACAACCAGCACTCCTAGATGATGTTTTCCTATCCGATGATGATTACGTCAAAGGTGTAATAAGACTGATCTGAGAGTTGTGCCGCTATGACATTTTTTAATGGTATGCTGTTTGGGCAGCTTAGTGTTACATTCCTGGTTCAAATCGGAGAATATCAGTTTTATATTTAGCTCTATTTAGATTCAAAAAATGACGACCATTTGAATGCAGGGGTAGATCTAAACGACTTTAACTTTGACCAAATGTAAATATTAATGTGAATGTTAGAAAAACCTAAATTCTCCGAGAACGTATTGTATGAAAGATAAGCAAATTTTAATTTATCATTATTTTCAAATTTTGTAAGAGGGCCCGGAAGTTCAGGAGAGGGGCTATGGGGATTACATTCACTCCAGTTCTGATCTGATACTTATTTCATAAACCTTGCAAGGATGCAAGGAGTCGATCTAAGCGAAATAAGAGCTCTCGAGTTAATGGCGGACAAAATATCGCTCAGCTAACGATTCTTACTTCTTTACTGTCCACAAGGAGCTACACTCAGAGAGGACAAACAAGGACAGACAAACGGATAAAGTCGATTACAACGGCCCCAGTGCTTAAATGGTACTTATTTAATCGACCCTGAAAGGATGAAAGGCAAATTCGACCTCGCCGGAATTTGAACTTAGAACATAGCGGCAACCGAAATACCGCTAAGCATTTCGCCCGGTGTGCTATCGTTTCTGCCAGCTTCCCGCCTTGTAGAGCTAACGATTCTGCCAGCTCACCGCCTTTGCTAAAAAATTGAATTTAATGTTGATTTCAATGTTTTGAAACAAGACCTGCAATTTGGGGGAGAAGGCGGAGTGTTGCTTAAGCCAACACCAGTGCTCAGCTAGTAATTATTTTATCTGCCCAGAACTTACTGAAAATCAAAGTCGTCCAAGGCGGAATTTGAACTCAGGAATTACAGGTACACGAAATTATGCTAAGCATTTTGCCCGGTGCACTAACAAGACTGCTCACCGCCTTAGATTTGAAGTCAACATTCGTGTGCTAAAGAAGTCGCTCCTGTTGTTGACACAACATTGACACAAATATTCAAATTAGTGGCAAGATCAATGGGCAAAAACCTTCATTATGTTTTCTGTGGTATATCATGCCATCCCCTTAAATCTAATCTCTTGAGAAATAGCATCCCATGGCAGCTCCTAAAGTTGTCATTGATTTCTTTAACTTGTTAGATACTTTTCATCAGAATTTACACTCCATTTCTGTAGATTACGCTCCGGTAATCGTGCTTCAATTTCATTCAACTGAGATTTTAAAATCAAAAAGTAAACTGAAGTGAAACTAATCCATTTATAAGTAACCGTTGCTTGCGGCTGTACGCATACAGAAGTGGCGATACATCAGAAACGGAAATCTCACGGGACATACTATACACACATAGAAACTTTTTTTTAACTTGTGTTTGTGTTGATAGCTTGATATGTTTATAGTTTTCGCTCATTGGACTGTGGCGAAGCTGCGGCACTGTCTGGTTTTTATTTGTTCTAGCATCTATCTCTCTAATCACAATGCGAGTTTTGTTTCCTTTTTTTTTTTAGGTTAAAAGGTGTTTTTTTTTTCTTTTCTGTTTTGTATTTTTCATTTTGTCTCTTACGTTCGCTCGCAGTGTTGTGTCAACCACATGCATACGCACAAACATATATAAACGTATAAGTATATATATGCACATACATACATGTATATATATATGTATATATATTTTTATCCACATATAGGTATATATATATATGTATGTATATATATTTTATACATATATAGGTATATATATATATGTATATATATATATATTTATACATATATATATATATGTATATATATATATTTATACATATATATATATATGTATATATATAT